>NC_045552.1:26543915-26843915 GCF_009769535.1 Thamnophis elegans
CAATTCTGCCCAAATCACAAAAGGAAACAGCCCAAGCCTAGCTAGATAATTCCCAGGGAAATGAGATTTGAATTAACAGATCGCCGACATTTAGATACTACTCTTGATTGCCAAGACCGCACAACCATATCAGTTTTATTGTTTCTCTATTTCCTTTAACCCAGATTGCAAAGATAAGAGAACGGGAAAAGTCTCAGTGTATGCATATAAAACAGCAGTGTGCATTTCCTATTTATGAGGAATGGACAATCCCAATGAAATTCGATGTCCTTGCAATTTCACAGTGGACATAAATTAAACATAGCTTCTTTTGATCGTCTATGATATGCCCAGAATTGAATGGGGAGAAGAGACACCAAAAATCATTCCAAGCTCTGTCTGCTTGGTCCCATCAAACAAAATTCAACCACCACTTTCAAACTGGATTTCCTGAGCTATTCCCATTCAGCTTCCAGAACTTCCTGCTGGTCAGCTGAGGGTCAGAATCAGGACTCTCTCATCTCCCCACCCTCTCTTCTCCTTTAATAGAACCTCAAATCTGAACTCTCTCTTCCTTCTTGGGCAGGGGCCATCTCAAAGCATGGGACAAGGCCCACCCAGTCTGCTTCCCCCGTGCCCTGCCTTAGCCCCACAGGAGCCCCTTAGCCGCCTCAGCCCCACTTACCAGGTCTTTGGGGAGCTGAGCAATCACGGCAAAGGTCGAGAGCTGTCTGCACTGACACTTGGTATGAGCAGAAAGGGTTTCCACCGTCTGGCAGCTTTCGGTGTCCCAGTTCCCAGAGCCAGACTCTCTGATTGATGGCCCAGGGCGAAGGAGAAAGGGGGAGAGAAAGGGAGAATATGAGCAATCAAACACATGGCCACATCTTTCCTGATTGGGGCTTGCTTTCCACCCTTTCCAAGCACCCTCCTAAAAATATGTCATTTTGTGCCAACTCCAGTTGGCAGGTAGCAAATGGGTGGCAGACCCTAAAGTCTCAATGGAGGCTGCCTCCTTAATCTTCTGACCCAGTGGTTGGGATGAGCAGCCTTCCCTCCCCCTTCCTCACCCTCAGGCAGAGAGTGCAGCAGCCTGTTCCTCCTTCTACTTCTGCCCTGGCTGCAGGATCATCTCCTTGAGGGAGGAAGGTTGGAAGGGGAAGGAAATTGTGTTGCATTGCGGTCGAGATTGACTTAACGTGAAGGGTGATGATGAAGAGAGGTTGGGAGAGATTGGATTGAAGCAGGGGTGAAATCCAGCAGGTTCTGACAGGTTCTGGAGAACCGGTAGCGGACATTTTGAGTAGTCCAGGAGTGGGGAGGGAATGGGGATTTTGCAGTATCCTTCTCCTGCCACGCCCACCAAGTCACGCCCACAGAACCGGTAGTAAAAAAAAATGAATTTCACCACTGAACTGAAGAGTTTAGATTGAAAGATCATCGGCTCCTGTGTGCTTTTAGCTTTGCGGGATATTTTAATATTTAGATTCTGAAGCTAAGTAAGGTTGGACTTTGGTAGCTTTAGATGGACCACAATAAACCCCAGGGTTGAGGTTGGACTTATTGGAGAAAGACCCAGTAAGAATCAAGTATTGAGTCAAGTATTATTAAGTTGAACTTTAATGATAAATAACCTGTTCAATACGTCAAGTTTCCTGGTGGTATTAAGCCTGGTGAGTTCACCTGGTATAAAAAAGTAGGTTATATGAGTGTATACAGGTAGTTCCCGACTTACAACAGTTCATTTAGCAACCATTCAAAGTTACAACATCACTGAAAACAGTAAGATCATTTTTCATACTGATGACCACTGCAGCAACCCCATGGTCGCACGATCAAAATTCAGAGGTTTGTCAACTGACTCTTATTTATGATGGTTTCATTGTTCGGGAAGGGGGGGTGTCACATGATCCCCTTTTGCGACCTTCTCACAAGCAAAGTCAATGAGGAAAAACAGTTTCACTTAACAACCATGTTACTCGTTTACCAACTATAGTGATTCACTTAACAACCGTGGAAAGAAAAGCCATAAAATGGGGCAAAACTCAATCAATGTTTCACTTAGCAATGTAAATTTAGGCTCAATTGTGGTCGTAAGTTGAGGACTACCTGTATTTTATTTTGGGATTCAGTTTGAAGATGATCCGATTAACTTAACTTGATTGGAAGGTCATTTACACAAGGACAAATGCTCTTTTTCTGAATCCGTTGGAAAATCCACATTGAATTGAATTATTTCCCAAAATTGATTTGAAAATTTGGATTGAATCAAGGCCATTTTACACATACCTACACCAATGTACTTTCATGGAATGGGAAAAGATCAATAAAAGCCTCCAGGCCCGAATGACTCCAGAACTAAGCAAAATATATTATGACTCAGAGCTAGGGCTTCCTCCCCCCCCCCACCAACCTTTAGTCTCTACTAATCTCTTTCATGAAACAATTATGAAAACCATATTTTCCAATGCACATATGCATTCCTTTGAATAGTAGATGACACCAACCACATCAGTTTTATTCTTTCTCCATTTATTTCAACCCAACTGTTCTCCAAATACACACATGCACATAAGCTTATGAATATAGATACACATATTCCTGTGAACTCCAACTCCTAATTTTCAGTGGGATGTGGGTTTTGATAGAAAGAGTGCAGTGTTAAGAGATTGAGACTTAAGAGACCGAAGAGACTGAGCATATGTTCATGTGAATCTAGATACAATCCCATTTTCAACATTTCTGTGGGTACTGCGGGATTAGCTGAATATTCCCACTCTCCCAAACTGTGCATGTAGAATGAACTAGAAGAGTACTATAGTATATTACATTGGATCAAAGAAATGGAGAGGTGAAAACTGTATGTGTAAATCATCAACCTTAGTTTGAAATGTATGTTGCACCACTCCTAAGAACACAGCTTACAGAAGTTGGGATAGAAAGGGAGGCAATTTAGGGAGCAAAGAAAAACAAATAAAAAATACTAGCAATCTGAAATGTTTACTCCTGAGAAATGGACATTAGAAGAATTAAAAAAAACATTTCAAAAGATTGAGGATTGAGTATATCATAGCCTTCTGAAGGTCCCTCAAGACCACTCAAAACGACCCTCCGAGCAAATCGGAAGTGACTTCTGTTTTGTTCGGAGGGTCATTTTGACTGCTCCGGAGGCTTCAGGAAAGTCTCCGGAGGGCTTCCGGGTGGGAGGCTGTTTTCGTCCTCCTCAAGCCCCTATAAAGCCTCTGGAGCCTAGGGAGGGTGAAAAAAGCATGCAAAAAATGGGGGGGGGCACCTGTAGTGTGTGCATGCGCACTGGGGGGGATTGTGCATTGCATTATGGGTGCGGCACGCCCACACACAACCCCCTTGCGCTCCCCCCACTTATGGCACGCGAGCAAAAAAGGTTCACCATCGCTGGCATAGACATTTAATAAATAAATATTTTTTAATCACCAAATGTCAATTTAGCAGAGAGAAAGAGGAAATGAGAAAGTGGTAGAAGCATCCTATAGAAAGCATAATGGACTGGCAGGAGCATCTACTGTAACTGCTATAGAGTAACATAAAGTTTTGGTGGACATTTATCTACTCATAGTTGAGTGATTGTAGTCTCCATTTTGATGCTCCCATGAGTTACCATTCCAGAATTAATATAATATAATAACAGAGTTGGAAGGGACCTTGGAGGTCCTCTAATCCAACCCTCTGCTTAGGCAGGAACCCCTACACCACTTCAGATGGTTATCCAACATCTTCTTAAAAACTTCCAGTGTTGGAGCATTCACAATTTCTGGAGGCAAGTTGTTCCACTGATTAATTGTTCTAACTGTCAGGAAATTTCTCCTCAGTTCTAAGTTGCTTCTCTCCTTGATTAGTTTCCACCCATTGCTTCTTGTTCTATTCTCAGGTGTCTTGGAGAATAGTTTGACTCCCTCTTCTTTGTGGCAGCTCCTGAGAGAGTGGAACACTGCTATCATGTCTCCCCTAGTCCTGTTTTTCATTAAACTAGACATACACAGTTCCAGTTCCAAAACTGGATGCAGTATTCCAAGTGTGGCCTTACCAAGGCATTATAAAGTGGTATTAACATTTCACATGATCTTGATTCTATCCCTCTGTTTATGTAGCCTAGAACTGTGTTGGCTGTTTTGGCAGCCGCTGCACACCGCTGGCTCATATTTAAATGGTTGTTCACTAAGACTCCAAGATCCCTCTCACAGTTACTACTATTGAGCAAGGTACCATCTCTGAAGACATCTGCAGATACACTGAGGTGCTTATGATGTGTGCGCCTCAGCATGGATGGGTCATGAATACTTTTTTCTCCCCCCCCCCACACTTTTGAAACCAAGAAATATATATATATATATGTCTCTAGTTGTTCGGGTTTTCTCAGCCTGAAGATGACGAATGTGACTTCGTCGAAACGTCGCCAAGACATCTCCAATTCTACGCGGGAGAAAACCCGAACAACTAGAGACCTACATACTAACACCCGCGAAAACCTCAGAATATATATATATATATATATATATATATATATATATATATATATATATATATATATATATATATATATATATATATAAAGTCACAACCCCTGGTATGTACAAATATGGGAGGAAGTTCACTGCTTCCATTCTCTGTCCATTGGCTCGTCACAAGAGACCATCCAGACAGAAACCCAATATTTTTACTGTTGCCTTTGTTACATTTGTTATTAGCACAAATACAACACACACACACACACATTGTATGTATGTATGTATGTATGTGTGTGTGTATATATATATATACATATATGTGTGTGTGTGTGTGTGTGTGTGTGTTTATTTGTGCTGATAAATAAATAAAGGGAGACTAGTATAGATCTATTTCAAGCTATTTAGCTCTCATCAGCTAGCCACACCCTGTTGGAGGCAGTTAGCTTCCTCCCATAATTGGGGCTTACCAGGGGTTGTGACACTAATATATATATATATATATATATATATATATATATATATATATATATATATATATATATATATATATATATATATATGATTTTTACAACCCCTGGTAAGCCCCAATTATGGGAGGAAGCCAACTGCTTCCATCATCTGTCAATCGGCTCGTCACAAGAGTCCATCACGACAGAAACCCAATATTTTTACTGTTGCCTTTGTTATATTTGTGTTTTTTTATATAAAACACACACACACACACACACACACACACACACACACACACACACACACACACACACACACACACACACACACACACACATATATATATATATATATATATATATATATATATATATATATATATATATATATATATATATATATATATTCATCCATTCATCCTGATACTAATCTAATTGTCTAGGATTTAGCAGATAAAACAGTATAAAAGGTTTGGCCAGACTACCCGTTAATTTCTTTAGCAGTCCTTGGACAAGTTCCTACAGTTTTCTTAGCAAGCATTTTCAGAAAGGACTTGGCATTGCCTGCTTCCTGGGCTGAGAGAGTGTGACTAGCCCAAGGTCGCCGAGCTGGAAGTTTCCCAGTTTCTAGCCTGATGCCTTCACCACAACACCAAACTGGCTTTCAGCAATCTAGATCAGGGGTCTCCAACCTTGGCAACTTTAAGACTTGTGTCCCAGAGTTCCTCAGTCAAAGTTGAAGTCCACAAAACTTAAAGTTGCCAAGGTTGGAGACCCCTGATCTATAATACATTTTTTTTCTGCTTCTGGAGATTTAAGTCCATTCCTAGTAAAGGCACATTCCCATGACTGTGTTTCTATTCATTTGAACCTTCAGTCACACCTTTCATTTTACCCTTCACAATTTCTCGATGGAACACAGGGATACCGTTTTTCCCTTTTTGGAGAAGAATAGCAAAAATGGGAGCTGAGTAGCTCCGTTTTTCCCTTCTTACTTTTACATATTGCCCCTGACACTGAACAGCTAATATAATGAACCCCCTTTTTTTTCTTTCATTCTGAATTTATCTAAAGAAGACCTTCCTGTTATTTTTAGCATCCTTTGTTAACCTAATTCAACTCTGAGCTTTCACTTTCTTGACACCAACTCTAAAGTTCGAGGGGACCAATCTGTACTTTCCCTTTGTGTCCTGACCTTCTTTCAATTTCTTCTATGCGTGTTTTTTTTTTTAACTTTTAGATTTTTACTAAGGTTTTTACATGGGCTTTTGCTGTCATTTGTTTTTCCTCCCTCACTGATCTTGTTACAATTGTGGCATTAATCCTGCTTTCTTTAGGAATTCCCACCCATCCTGCTTCTCCTGTTTTTAGATCCAACATATCAAGGCTCACAAATGCTTGAAATTCACTAATTTTGAAGCCCAAGTTGTGTTTGAGATCACACTGTTGCAGTTCCACTTAAAACCAAGAACTTTGACATAGAAGGTCACTTTTCTGCTACTTCCACTTCTTCTTCTAACTGCCAATCTAGCAGTTTGAAAGCATGTAAAAAATAGGAATCACCTTTGGTGGGAAGGTAACAGCATTCCATGCACCTTCAGCATTTAGTCATGCCAGCCTCATGAGCATGGAGACGTCTTCAGACAGCACTGGCTCTTCGGCTTAGAAACGGAGATGAGCACCACCCCGTAGAGTCGAGAATGACTAGCACATATATGCGAAGCGAAACTTTACCTCTACCTCTGGTTTCATGCTTTTTTGAAGGATTGCTTTAAGGAAGACATTGTACACATCTTCTACTTGGCTGGGCAGATAATAGCAGATAACACCAATCTGTTCTGTTTTATTGTTCCTCGGTTTATTTTAACTCATCTGCTCCTGGTGTCTATAGAAATTCTCAGTCATCCAGGTCATGATTGTGCCAAGGGTGCTTTTTCAAAAGGCAACTGGACTTTCTTTGTTTTTCCTTGAAGATATTTGCTTCTCATCCAAGAAGTTTCATCAGTTCAGAACTTAAGAAGCTTGTTGGATGAGAAGCGAAACATTTTCAAGGAAAAACTGTCAGAGTTTGTTGCAGAAAAATCAAATCTAGGAAGCACACACAGATAATTGATTCAGCTGGATTCATTAACTACATTATATACATAATAACAGATGAATAAATGTACAATACCAATAGTAGATTTTTTCCAATGTGGTAGAAGTTACAGGCAGAACACAAGCAGGAGAGAACAGTTAGTTTCATTTGCGAGTTCAGAGCAGACAGAATAGTTTCAGTTTTGATTCTCAGCACAGACTCAGATCTGTTTAAGCTCCCATTGGCTGAGTTAGTTGCTATGCCTATTCATTGGCTGATCTTGTTACCATGTCTGTCCCAGTCATGAATATTCTAACAAAAACAAAGAAAACTCACTTGCTTTTTGAAAAAACACCTTTGAAAAGCATTGTGGAATGGTATAAAAGTCAGTCATAAACACACACACACACATATGTACCTATGTGTGTGTGTGTGTGTGTATATATATATATATATATGTTTGATATATATATATATGTATGTGTGTGTGTGTGTGTGTGTGTGTGTGTGTGTGTGTGTGTGTATGTATGTATGTATGTATGTATGTATGTATGTATATATATATATATATATATATATATATATATATATATATATATATATATATATATATATATGCATATGAATATGTGTGTGTTTGTGCAGACATAAACAGAGAAAGTACACTGCAACAAATTGTCTTGTTTCTATCGCTTCTTTTCCTTTGAACAAATTGCACTCTTTAATTGCTCTATTCTAATTATGGAAGTCATCCCAAGTCTCTGTGAAAGCTATTGCTACATTACCCTTCCTTACTAAGGAGTGAAACTCATCTTGCTTATTTCTTAAACTCTAAGCACTGAGCATGTACAGTCAAGATGACTGATTGACTGCCTTTTATTTATGGACTGAGACCAAATAATAAGAGTGATCCAAATTAGCAAGCACCAAGCTAAGAATGAATAAAAAGATAAAGATAGAATAGAAAACATAGAAAACAAATAAAATTCAGTCTTTAACATGGTGTTAAAATATCATGAACTGTAAATAGCTGGTCAAGAAATATGGCTATGTTCAGAATTATTCTTTTAAAAATAGCCTAGCCTTCTCTATGACATTGTGGGTGGGTGGGTGTATGCATGCAGGTTCATGAGTGTGCAAGCACATGTGTAAGCGCTCTTAAGTCTCTACACCAAACTAGCTTTCATGGCATAGTTCAATCCTAGGTAGTGCAGTTAGAATAGAATAGAATAGAATAGAATAGAATAGAATAGCAGAGTTGGAAGGGACCTTGGAGGTCTTCTACTGCTGACACCATTTTACAACAGAAACAGACTTAAAGGAAGCATCTGTCTGTCTATCATGATTGGATGCTAAAGAACCCTAAGCAGATTTTTATGTCTTTAAGGAAATAGAATAGCAGAGTTGGAAGGGACCTTGGAGGTCTTCTAGTCCAACCCCCTGCCTAGGCAGGAAACCCTATACCATTTCAGACAAATGGCAATCCAACATCATTTTAAAGACTTCCAGTGTTGGAGCATTCACAACTTCTGGAGGCAAGCTGTTCCACTGATTAATTGTTCTAACTGTCAGGAAATTTCTCCTTAGTTTTAAATTGCTTCTCTCCTTGATTAGTTTCCATCTATTGCTTCTTGTTCTACCCTCGGGTGCTTTGGAGAATAGCTTGACTCCCTCTTCTTTGTGGCAGCTCATGAGATATTGGAACAGTGCTATCATGTTTCCCCTAATCCTTATTTTCATTAAACTAGACGTACCCAGTTCCTGCAACCATTCCTCATATGTTTTAGCTTCCAGTCCCCTAATCATCTTTGTTGCTCTTCTCTGCACTCTTTCTAGCATCTCCACATCTTTTCTACATTGTGGTGACCAAAACTGAATGCAGTATTCCAAGAGTGGCCTTACCAAGTCGTTTCTCTCTCCCAAGGCGTTAAGAAAAAATATATGCTGCAAACTCCACTTGGTGTCAGGAAAAGCATCCAGACAGTAAACACTCTACTCCAGCCAGTCGCCCTGAATGAATCCCAAATTAAGGGATTACAGGGTTGCAAAAAAGGAGTTTATAGGAAGGATAACTCTCATGATGCTAGGTATCATATAACAAAAGTTATCTTAATACAAACAATCATTGTGCAAAATGTGGCTACCTTCTCGGATGCTTGGGGACATGTCAGCCAAGAGAAATTTAGTTTTCTCTTTCTAAGATCAGTCATAATAGTTTAACAGTGGAAGAGTTATCAAACTGCCCAAGGAGAGATTCAATCTAGAAATAAGGAGAAACTTTCTGACTGTGAGAACAATCAACCCATGGAACAGAAGTTGCCTTCAGAAGTTGTGTGAGCTTCATCACTGGAAGGTTTCAAGAAGAGATTGGACTGCCATTTGTCAGAAATGGTGTAGGGTCTCCTGCTTGAGTGGGGGGTTGGACTAGATGACCTATAAGGTCCCTTCCAACTCTGTTAATCTGTTAAATCTGCACAAAGCATTGTACTGAGAGGACAGGACAGTAAATCAAAGCTAGTATCAAAGTAGGCTCAGTCTGCCCTATATCTGCCTTCTATTAGCCAAGAAGCGAAGGAGTTACATCCTGTCAAGGAGAAAATCCTTCTGTGTGTGGAAATTTGGTGGTGTCCTTAAAGAATTGATACACCAGCAGAGATTCCGCCATAATCTAGTGGCAAACCACTTTGGTCCTGGTGAAAGACAATCTTTAAAAAAGTACTGCTTCAATTCTGTATTACTGTGCTGCCGTGCCCACTCTCACACATGCCACACAAACTGTGGTTTATTAATATTCCCCAGCAGTTCCCTTCACCAAAACCCAGAACTGTCCTAATTAAATCCATCCATGAGCAGGCCACGTTTAGTCCACAGAGCAAAGGCCCAATAGTCCACAAAGCACTTGAAAGTTTCTCAAACAAAACAACTCCACCGGACAAACTGAAATCCACATACAACAGAGCTCAGGAGGCAAGAAAAGTCCAAAGTCTCCAAGGCACGATTCCATTCCAAATGCGGTGTCAATCCAGAGTGAGGCAGGAATCACAACGACTGGAAAACACACAGCTAGGAAACAAACAAATTGTTCCCAGCATCGCCTCCATCTGTCTGCTGTGATAAATAGCCATCTCCTGGTGCAGACCATCAAGAGGAGTGAAGCTGCCTCCGCACCAGTAATCTGGCTGACCTTTTCTGCTCCTGCCTTTTCTCTGCCCTACTTGTTCTCGGATCAGGTGCCGAAGGAGTTCCTCCTTGTCTTCATTGGCCGCCTGCAACTGCATGCTTTCTCCAGCTGGAGCCTCAGCCAAATCCCTTCTGGATGGCTGTTCAGAGTCATCAATTAACTGATGTGCCAGGAATCAGCTCATCCTCCCTCGAGCTGATCTCTACAGAGGTATCTGGGAATTGTCCAAGGGAGTCATCACAGTTAGCTCCCTCTGGCCCTAGGGCAGTGCTTCTCAACTTTGGTAACTTTAAGTTGTATGGACTTAAGCATGCATGGTGGGTAATTCTGGGAGTTGAAGTCCATACCTTTCAATCTTGCCAAGATTGAGTAACACTACTAGAGAAATTACTTTCCATGCTGAGAAGACCTGAGGTCAAGACAGGTGGGTGGAACAAAAAAAATGACCGAGAGAGTGAAAGAAACTAAAGTTGGGCTGTTGGGCTGAGTTTCGAACTTGGCAATTTGGTTACAAATGTTTTGTCACCATTTAAGGTAACATCGTCAGTGTGCTTTGGATGGGTGAATGTTGTTTGTTCAGATACTTCTGAGTCATGATCTGATTTCGGACTGTTTGATTGGCTGTCTGAACAAACAACATTCACCAATTTGCATCTCATAAAAAGGTATTTAAAGGCCAGTGTCAGACAGATGAGCACAATTCAGAGTGCACAGATGATGATGAAATATTTGCAACCAAACTGCCAAGCTTGGAGGTCAAACCAAAAGCCCAGCTACCAACTGAGGAACTAATATTCAAGTACATTTCAGAAACTGAAGTTCCCTTTTGGAAAATTAATGAATTCAAAATCTAAGTTGAAAGACCTCTCTTGAGTCATATCCAATTTCCCAATATAATAAGGAGCTAGAGATAGTCCAAGTTACTTGAAGGATAAACCTTGGATATTTGGATTGGGCTACTTCAAAATGTCTTGGATCCTAATTGAGGCATATGCAGCAGAGGCCTGATCCCTGGGGTTCCACGGATGTTAATGGAAGTTGGAACTTACTTAACTGCCATTTTTGCTGCTTATAGCACATAAAATGGCACCAGTAGAAGAGGATATTTATAGCTCAGAGCTGAAATGTGGGCGGGCGCTTGGTACTCTCTGAGTTTGGCTGTTTTCTTGCAGATTTTAGCATGGCTAGTTAGCAGTGATCATGGTACCTAGTTGGGTAATGAAACATCTGCGAGGAAGCAACCAAGCTCAGAAAACACCAACACACACACATGCACACACAAAATGGCATTTAGAGTCCCCTGGCTATTCACTTTTGTTTCACTAAACATCACCTGCAAAAAAAGCTTGTATTCCTTCTTACTTCCCTATCAGGCACTCCGTTTATCCAAGCAAAGTCTTGATTTAGAGGGAACATTTGTTCAGAGTTCCCCTTAAATTCCCCTCCAAGCCATTGTTAACTCTCCCCGTCCACTCATTCACTGAGCAAAAGGGAAACATTTTCTATCTGAGTTTGCAATCTGCCATTTCCCTGCCTCTTAAGCTCCCGTGCTGTTTAATCAGCACACCGTCCTTGCTACGATGCACTCAGGGAAAATAGTTTTTTTTTAAATATACGATACGGAGACTTCAAAGGTATTATGACTTGTCAAAAGCATTTACACATGTGAGTGCAAAAAAAGAGGATGAGACTTTGGAAAAACTGCAAAAACAAGCAACTAGAATGATTAAAGGCCTGGAGATTAAAACACATGAAGAACAGTTGGAAGAATTAGGAATAGGCAGTCTACAGAAAGGAAGGACTAGGTTGGGGCGGGGGGACATGACAGCAGTCTTCCAGTATTTGAGAGGCTGCCCCTAAGAAGAGGGGCTCAATTTATTTTCCAAAGCACTTGAAGGCAAGACAGGAAAAAGTGGGCAGACACTAATCAAGAATGGAACTCAGGGGAAACTTCCTAACAGTGAAAACAATTAACAGTTGGAACTGCTTGCCACTAGAAGTTTTGAATGCTCCAACACTGGAAGTTTTAAAGAAGAGATTCAACAACCATTTGTCTGAAACAGCATAAGTGTTCCTACCTGGCAGGGGGTTGGACTAGAAAACTTCCAAGATCCCTTCCAGCTCTGTTATTCTGATATTCTGTTATCTGTCAAACTGGGTATTGTGATATGGCAGCTCTATTAAAAGGTTGCAGATAGCAAGAACCAAAAGCTGAAGGAGATATTATCTTCATGCTGCATCTATCACTGAACCTAAAGTGTGAATCAAGAATAATCTTCAACAGGGGTGTCAAACTCAAGGCCCGTGGTCTGGATCCGGCCCACAAGGTGCTTAAATCTGGCCTGGAAATATCAAAGGACCAGCCCGCGGTGCCTCTGATACCCAAAATTAACTGCGTGTGGCCCCCTCACGTGCCCTCTTTTTGGCCTCCCCAGCCATCGGCAGCACTCTGCCATCCAGACTGCTTCTGGAAGTCCGAGGAGGCTGAAAAAGGGGCCATGTGGGGGTCTCAGGAGGCCTCTGCATGACCTGTTTTTGCCCGGCAGAGTGCTGCAGGAGGCCACAGAGGATTCAAATGAGGCACTGGGGGGGTGCCATGCATGCCCCCCTGCACCCTATTTTGGCTGGCAGGGTGCTGCAGGAGGCATCCATCCTGTTCCCCATTCCCGATCCGGAACCCACCACTGTCCCTACACCACCACCCCGCCGGTCCGTGGAGGAGAACTACAATGCTGATCTGGCCCTCGAAAAATCCAGTTTGACACTCCTGATCATGAAGGACCACAAGATGAGTGACAGGGGAAAGAGAAGGCTGACATGAAATGTATTCTCTGTATAATATTCCTGCATTATTTAGTAAACACATTTCTATCTCATCCCAATCAAAAAGACACGCAACAGCTTTACCTAGAATATAAAAAGGCCAATTCGAACAACCACAGTAATATGTTTAGAAAACGTGCAAACTTAATGAATCATGACAAAATAACACAACAGAACCCACGAAAATGAAAAAAAAAATGACAGTAAAGATGGGGTTATAAAAGTAGATGATGGCTCTTTAGAACAATTCCATCTCCAACCATTTCTGAATTGTACACAAGGATGGGGCTAGTCTGATCTCCATAAGAAGCTTTAAGTCTGCCACAGGAGAACAGAGTTTTCTAACTTAAGCCCCCTAAAAGCAGTGAAAAAGTAAGATTTATAGTAGTTTCTCACTCATTATTTTAAATAGCTGGCCACAAGTGGTTGGAGAAAGCAATCCTGCAGATTTCTTAATACCAAACCTCAAAGAGCTTTGTAGGTTAAATTATCATCTTAAATTCTGCCTGGAAAATGATCAGCAACTAATGCCAGATCTATAAAACTGGTGTTATATGCTCTCATTTTTGAGAACCCCAAAAATGTGCAGACCACTGCATTTTGGACTAATCGTAATTTCCAAGTAGTAATATTTTTATTGTATACAAGTAGTCTTGACTTACAACCAGAGTTGGGACCAGAATTTCCATTGCTAAGCAAGGTGGTTTTTAAATGAGCTGCATCCATTTTTTTTTTGCCATTGTTGTTAAGGGAATCTGGCTACCTCCCCCCTTGACTTTGCTTGTTGGAAGCCAGCTGGGAAGGTTGCAAATGATGATCACATGACCTCAGGATACTGGAACCAACATAAATACATTCCAGTTGCCAAGATCCCAAATTCTGATCATATGACTGGGGATGCAAACGTTGTCTGGGGAGATTCTCAGTCATCCAGGTCATGGTGGTCCCAAAGGTGCTTTTTCATGAGGCAACTGGACTTTCTGTTTTTTTCTTTGAAGACTTTTTGCTTCTCACCCAAGAAGCTTCTTCAGCTCTGACTGGATGGTGGGGAATGGAAGGACCATCCAGTCAGAGCTGAAGAAGCTTCTTGGGTGACAAGTGAAACATTTTCAACACAAAAACAAGGAAGTCTAGTTGCTTCCTTTGGGATAACAGTTGTAAATTGTTTATTCTGTTTTCATGGTTTATTCTGTTCTCTGTATACATCCTCCTATTATATTCTCTCTGGATCCTACAGTGCTATATCTATGTCCTCGTTTTATTAGCTAACCAGAAAAGGTGAGGAAAGGAAACAACAAGATATGAGTTGAACTATGCAAACTTAATAATCAACTACTGACACCATTTTAGAACAGAAACAGACTTAAAGCAAGCATCTGTCTGTCTATCATGATTGAATGCTAAAGAACCCTAAGCAGATTTTTATGTCTTTAAGGAAATAGAATAACAGAGTTGGAAGGGACCTTGGAAGTCTTCTAGTCCAACCCCCTGCCTAGGTAGGAAACCCTATACCATTTCAGACAAATGGCTATCCAACATCTTTGAAACTTAAAGTGTTGGAGCATTCACAACTTCTGGAGGCAAGTTGTTCCACTGATTAATTGTTCTAAATGTCAGGAAATTTCTCCTCAGTTCTAAATTGCTGCTCTCCTTGATTAGTTTCCATCTATTGCTTCTTGTTCTACCCTCAGCTTGACTCCCTCTTCTTTGTGGCAACCCCTGAGATATTGAAACACTGCTATCATGTCTCCCCTAGTCCTTCTTTTCATCAAACTAGACATACCCAGTTCCTGCAACTGTTCTTCATATGTTTTAGCCTCCAGTCCCCTAATCCTCTTTGTTGTTCTTCTCTGCACTCTTTGCAGAGCCTCCACATCTTTTTTTACATCATGGCACCAAAACTGGATGCAGTATTCCAAGTGTGGCCTTTCCAAGACATTATAAAGTGGTATTAACACTTCATGTGATCTTGATTCTATCCCTCTGTTGATGCAGCCTAGAACTGTGTTGGCTTTTTGGCAGCTGCTGCACATGGCTGGCTCATATTTAAATGGTTGCCCACTAGGACTCCAAGATCCCTTTTACAATTACTACTGTTGAGCAAGGTACCACCTATACTGTACCTATGCATTTCGTTTCTCTTGCCTAAATGTAATAGCATTCTGTGTGCCTTCACCTTTTAGTCATGCTGGCTACTTTTTTCACCATTGAATTTCATTTTGTTAGATAGTGCCCAATGTTCAAGTTTGATTGAAAACTTTCAATAAGACAAGAAAATGTACAAAGCACGAACATGTGAAAACTAACATTTGTTTTGAGAATCTGATACTTTGATCCGTGGAGTAAAAAAGATGAACACTGAGCTTTGGAAAGATTGAGATTTTCCTCTCAATGACCTCTTAATCATTTCCCATGTCTCTTTCATCTACTAAGACAGTGGAGGAGGAGAATGTTGTCTTTTTTATCTGTTTCTTCCTTTTCAAGGACTATACTGTGCAGGTGTGAATGGGCATATGCTTGCAGAAAATGTTCTAATAAAGTAGTCTGAAAATTATTCATTGTGTTCTTGAATTGTTTGGCAGGATCTCTGCTGTCTATGCTAGACATTGCATAAAAATTCCTACATGACATAAGATAAATGTCCTAACTAAATACACATGTCCGTAGATGAGGGAAATTTAAAACAGCCATGGCCCTGTCATATAATGATCGATCTGATAACTTCACTACCCAGGGCGAAGAAAGCAGAAAACATGCAGAATCATCAACTTGTGAGATCCACTGATCCATCTTTTCATCCCCAAAATTTTAAGTTGCTCTATAACATCCTTCTTTGGGAAGTTACTGGGATTCTGAGTCAAAGAAATTAAAGCAAGCAAGGCTGAATGAAATTTCCTGAAAGAAACATTTGCCAGCTACAAATTATAAATTCTCTGCAGGGAATTGATACCAGAAAGTTATGCTGTGCTTATGGATGCACTGTAGCTTATGGAAGTAGACCGTGACGCATGGCTCAGGAGAACTGAGTTTGCACCTTGCAACCTATCTCAGATTTCTCTGAAGGGCTTAACGTTTCCATGGCAATTTCAGGGATTCCTCAGCAATCTAGCCACTACTTTGATGGCAGAATAGTATTATTTTTTGTTAAAAAAAGCAGAGAGCTGCCACTCTCACAATTGAGAGTTCTACAAGTGCTACACCACAGAAAATGAGGTGGCTGGATGGAGTCACTGAAGCAGTCGGTGTGAGCTTAAATGGACTCCAGAGGATGGTAGAGAACAGGAAAGCCTGGAGGAACGTTGTCTATGAGATCGCGATGGGTCGGACACAACTTCACAACTAACAACAACAGCAGCAATAGCAATAGTAGTTAGACTTATATACCACTTCATAGGGCTTTCAGCCCTCTCTAAGCGGTTTACAGAGTCAGCATATTGCCCCCAACAATCCGGGTCCTCATTTTACCCACCTCGGAAGGATGGAAGGCTGAGTCAACCTTGAGCCAGTGAGATTTGAACAGCCGAACTGCAGAACTGCAGTCAGCTGAAGTAGCCTGCAGTGCTGCATTTAACCACTGCGCCACCTCGGCTACCCCAAGACTATTATCTAGTTGTGTAGGAAAGACACTTAGGAATGTTAGGCAAAATACAAATCCAGAAATGGCTGGAAGAAAAGTGATTTTCTGATGTACATGTCAGATCCAAGACTCCAGAACAACATGTGAAGTTACTTAAGGATAGCTTCCTTTATTGTTCTTCACTACTAGGTAGGGACCATCCTAACTCTCTTCCTACCAACCAAACTTTCCAAGCTCCACAGTCTCTTTGCCTTCTAGGAAGGAATTCCTCCCTTCTGGAATTCCAGACTACATTCTACTACATCACTTGGAAAAATAATGGCTCTATGAAGGTAACTCAGAAAAGGGTTCAAAGAAGACGCTTCCATTAAAAAAAAACAATATCAAGATAGGTCCACATTTCCATGTTGCACAAAAAATCACCTAGCTGGATTCAACAACTCATGAGAGAGTTCTTGAAAGGGAAACAGATACATTATATTTATGGAAAGTTGGAAAGTTAAGATTTTGGCTTTTCTGTACTGTGATCTTAAATTGCTGAGTGGGAAGGAAATCAATATAAGAAATTGTCCAGATTCCCATCCCTTCCTCTGCTTTGACATGTGAGCTGATAGCCATGTGACATGTGAATGGTGGACATGTGAGCTAAACAGATGTCCCCAGACTGGTAGACTATTTAAGTGTGTCCCCTTCCTATTCATCCTGGGAAAGCAAGTGTCATTTGCTTTCTTTTCTCTGGGTGGGTTTTTGCAGGCACAAAGTTTTTGCTAATGGGTTTTTTTTAATAACAGCCACTCCACCACTGACTTCCTCTCCTAAATATCACTTTTCAACTTCCCCATTCCAGGAAATCCTCTCTGTGATTTTTGGATGCTCTTTATTCATGTATCCGGCATTCTACTGTCTATTAGCAAATGAAACAAATCTCCTGTAATTCAGTGTTTCTATGCAGCAGATGGAGTGAACAGCACTGCAAGGCTGGTAGAAAACAGAAGACACAACTTCTGATGATAGAGTAAGAAAAGATATTCCTAAGGCTACTTCCCTGGTAGGCTGGGAATGAGATGAGGATAAGGTGGTGTTACCATTCAAAAGAGATGCTCAAAAAACTAAAAGACCACAAGATCAGCAATCAACACCCAGATAAGCAGAGATTAATAATGGTAAAGGTAAAGGTTCCCCTCACACATATGTGCTAGTCGTTCCTGACTCTAGGGGCGGTGCTCATCTCTGTTTCAAAGCCGAAAATCCAGCGCTGTCCAAAGACACCTGCATGGTCATGTGGCCAGCATGACTAAAAGGTGAAGGCACACAGAATGCTATTACTTTCCCACCAAGTGTGGTTCCTATTTTTCTACTTGCATTTTTATATGCTTTAAAACTGATAGGTTGGCAGAAGCTGGGACAAGTAATGGTAGCTCACTCCTTTACGCGGTGCTAGGGATTCTAACCACCAAAGTGCCAACCTTTCTGATTGACAACTCAGCATCTTAGCCACTGAGCCACTGTGTCCCACATAGAGATTAATACCAAGCAGTAAATACCCCAATCAAAGAATTACCAATTCAGTAAACAGTAGTCTAACCAAGGAACCACCAAGAACTCTACCACCAATACTAACAGAGGAAACCATTTGTATATAAACTACCCCACACTCACGGGCACTGAAGATGTCATTAAATTAGGTAATGAAATGTCTGTAAGAAAACAACCAGAGAGCACCAAGGACTCCACAGTTCAACCTGAGTTACAAAGATTCTCTTCGATTGAGACAAAGTTGTGTGTCTCTACCCTCAAAAAGAGTTAGTCAGCCTTGACTTCACTGGGGCAAGGATGACATGAGGACGAGCGTTAAAAACTAGAGAAAAGTGTGATATAAATCTGATATAACAAAATCCAAATACATCTCCCACTTGTACCCAACAGCTATTGCCTGGTGTTGCCTTGGCTCTCTAAAAAATATTGAGTGGAGTTTCTACTCTTTCTTCAACAGAAACATTATGATGTTGTCCTGTTCCAGAAGACTGGTATGTATTTGCCCACCCACCTAAGCTGTCACTTACAGTTTGGAATTACCATATTTTTCAGAGTATAAGATGCACCAAAATTTTGAAGAGGCAATTTTTTTTTAAGTTTCTGTACTCTGCAGACCTGCCAAAGCCCCATTTTTCACAAAAAACATATACACTTTTGTCAAAAAAAGGGCATGCATAGCCTTTAGGAGGCTTCAAAGTGCTCCTGAGGACTGGGGGGCCAAAAATGAGCAAAAACCAGCCCATTTTTCACTCATTTCTGCCCTCCCCAGTTCACAGGAGCACTCTGGAAGCCTCATCGACCATGGTATCCTTCTGCGACGACTGCGAGAGGTGGGGGTGGGAGGCACTGTTTTGCAGTGGTTCTCCTCTTACCTCTCGGACAGGTCGCAGTTGGTGTTAGTTGGAGGGCAGAGATCGAACCCTAGGCCCCTAACATATGGGGTGCCGCAGGGTTCGGTCCTGTCTCCCCTACTTTTCAACATCTACATGAAACCGCTGGGCGAGATCATTCGGCGGCACAGGATAAAATACCACCAGTATGCGGACGATACCCAGCTGTATCTGTCCGCCCCGTGCCAACTCAATGAAGCGGTGGACGTGATGAACCAGGGACTTGAAGCTGTTAGGGACTGGATGAGGGCTAACAAACTCGTGCTCAACCCAGATAAGACCGAGTGGCTGTTGTGTTTCCCTCCCGCCAATTTGGCAAGTATTCCATCGCTCAGGCTGGGGGGGTCAAACATTACACCCCTCAGACAGGGTCCGCAACTTGGGAGTCCTCCTGGACCCACAGCTGACTTTCGAACACCATTTGCCAGCTGTGACCAGGGGGGCATTTGCCCAGGTTCACCTGGTGCACCAGTTGCGCCCCTACCTGAACCGGGAGGCTCTCACAACAGTCACTCATGCCCTTGTGACCTCTAGGCTGGAGTACTGCAATGTGCTCTACATGGGGCTGCCCTTGAGGAGTATTCGGCGACTTCAGCTAGTCCAGAATGCAGCCGCGCGAGCGATAGTGGGCGCACCTCGCTTCACCCACGTAACACCTATCCTCCACGAGCTGCACTGGCTACCTGTCGATCTCCGGATACGCTTCAAGGTGCTACTTGCCACCCATAAAGCCCTCCATGGTAGTGGATCTGGGTACTTGAGAGACCGCCTATGCCGATCACCTCCACACGACCTATTAGATCTCATCGATTAGGCCTCCTCCAAGTTCCATCCGCTGGCCAATGCCGACTGGCAACCACGCGGAGGAGAGCCTTCTCGGTGGTAGCTCTGACCCAATGGAATGATCTCCCCGTGGAGATTCGTATCCTCACCACCCTCCAGACCTTCCGCACAGCCCTTAGAATCTGGCTATCCCGTCAGGCCTGGGGCTAAAGATTGTAACCTGCCCGAATGGTATGAATGTTGTGTTTTAATCATGTATTGTCTTATATGTAAAAGTCTGTTTTTCCCCCCTTCCTTTGGATTGTGAGCCGCCCTGAGTCCCCCCAGGGAAAAGGGCGGCATATAAATAAACCTTCTAATCTAATCTAATCTAATCTAATCTCCTAAAGGCTATGCATGGCCATTTTTGCAAAGAGTGGGGTGGGGTTTCAGGAGGCCAAAAATGCTGTATTCAGTGTATAAGATGCACCCAGATTTTTACCCTCTTTTTTTGAGGGAGGGAAAGGTGCGTCTTATGCTCCGAAAAATACAGTACATAGGTAAGGCAGTTCAATAACAAGCGAACTAGAATAGTTCCAGTAGTATTTTTTTCCCACTACTAATCTATGGCTGTGAAAGCTGAATATTAAAAAAAGAGTGAGGGAAAATAGACAGATGTCTCTGAATTATGGTAGCAAAAATAGTAATTAAGAGTACCGTAGACTGCCGAAAGAAACAGTCAATTAGTTCTAGATCAAATAAGGCTGACTGCTCCCTAGAGGAGGCTATCAGCTAGAATGTCTATCATACTGCTACCAGTGTTACGATGTAGTTATCGTGCCCACTGATTCATAGCTGTTTGGCTCCTATAAATACACCCTATGCTGTGTATTTGTATTAAAGTATGAATGGTCATGGATGAAATGTGAAATGCGTGAGACCCTCTCAAAGGAGACCATAAAGCCAGAGTTGATGTCCTGGTTGATGACATTTTCTGCAGCTATTGGGAAAAAATACCAGGGAGAAGATTTTTATGAAGACCCAAGAGTAGGTTCTTAAAACATGACAGTAAAGCAAGGACACTCAACTGGAAAAGTGGTAGGAAGCGAGAAAAGACTACCAAGCTGGGATTGGTCAAGCCTTCTTTCAAGAAATAATAGTGAGTAGGAACTATAATACTTTGGAAACATCATAGAGATCAGTATTTCTCAACCTTGGTGACTTTAAATCCTGTGGACTTCAATTCCCAGGATTCTCCAGCCATGCTAGCTAGGGGATTCTGGGAGTTGAAGTCTACAGGACTTAAAGTCACCAAGGTTGAGAAACACTGATATAGACCAAAATCTCTGTACATGGTAGGTTTACCACCTCAATTCTGAAATTCATACGTAACCTAGTCAACTGGACTATATATGAATGTATGTGCATATAAAGGTAGTCCTTGACTTTTGACCACAACTGAGCCCAGAATTTATGTTGCTAAGTGAGAAATTTGTCACAGTGAGTTTTCACCCCTTTTACAAGTTTTCTTCCCATATTTGTTAAGTGAATCACTGCAGTTGTTAAATTAGTAACACGGCTGCTAAGTGTATCTGGCTTCCCCATTGACTTTGCGTGTCAGAAGATCGCCAAAGGTGATCACATGACCCCGGGACACTGCAAGCATTACAACTATGGCAAGCATCTGAATTTAAATCATGTGACCACGGGGATGCTGCAATGGTCATAAGACACTTATTTTCAGTGTTGTTTTAACTTTGAACAGTCACTAAATAAACTGTTGTAAGTCAAGGACTGTATGTATGTATGTATGTATGTATGTATGTATGTATGTATGTATGTATGTATGTATGCATGCATGCATGCATGCATGAAGGAACATCAGATGACATTTGGCAAATCTGTCAAACTGGAGGCAACTGCACTTAGGTTCTCTTTTTTAAACTATTTGCGCTGAATTCTTTGTAGAGAGAGTTCTTCCAACACCAACATTTTGTTTGCCCGATGGATGATAGACCAATTTCTGTAAAGTACTTCTACATGGTATAAGCAGCAATGTCCATGAAGAAATTCCCATTTGTTGTTGTTGTTGGAAAACTGCAGCAAAAAAACACTATGAAAGAAGAATCTTGAAGGTTAACTATCTCATGTCTGCTTTGAAAATGAGAAATTATCTCAGGTTATAGAATCGTAGGGCAGGATGAGACTTGGGGGTCTTCTAGTCCAACCCCCTGTCTGTATAAGGAGACTTTCTATCATCTTCTCAGAAAAATGGCTCTCCATTTTTTTCTTGAAATCCTCCGGTGATGGAGAACCCACAACTACGGGAGGCAAGCTGTTGTATTAGTTAATTGTTCCCGCTATTAAGACATTTCTTCTTAGTTCCAGGTTGGATCTCTCTTTAGCAAGCTTCTACCCATTGCTTCAGGGACGCAGTGGCTCAGTGGCTAAGATGCTCAGCTTGTGAATCAGAAAGGTCAGCAGTTCGGTGGTTTGAATCCCTAGTGCTGTGTAACAGAATGAGCTCCCATTATTTGTCCCAGCTTCTGCCAACCTAGCATTTCGAAAGCACGTAAAAAATGCAAGTAGAAAAATAGGAACCATCTTTGGTGGTAAGGTAACAGCATTCCATGCATTTAGTCATGCCAGCCACATGACCACAGAGACATTTTCAGACAGTGCTGGCTCTTCAGCTTTGAAACAGAGATGAGCACCACCCCCTAGAGTCAGGAACAATTAGCACATATGTGCGAGGGGAACCTTTACCTTTATCTATGGAGGGAGGGAGGGAGGGATGAATTATTGATGTGGTTGATTTATAGGCCAGTCACAAAAGTAATGTATAAGTTATATAATAATGGTGTTTAAAACAATCAAGAATCTTTCTGCATATGTATGTGACAGAAAGTTTGGGAAGCTTTTTCTTCAAGCAGAAATCAATCAAATTGTAAATCTGCATTTACTTATATGAGCCCAGCATCTCTGGATGAGTAGAGAACATTTTATGCAGCTCTTCTTTGTGCATCTCCATGTGAGTAACATTTCTCACATACTCTGGGAATGTAATGAGAGTAAATGAGAGATGGGGAAAAGGGATTGGTCGGGATGAAGGAAGTAGTAGGAGGTGATAATCAGTAGAATGGAAGGATGGAATGAAAAACATGTGGAACTATGCTTGGAAGAGGCACATTCTTAGACCCAGGTGGAAGCAATGGGAATTTGTCCATGCAATTAGAATCCATCTTGATGGCACCTAATTAAGTGTGTGGTACTAATTACTCTTACAGATGATGAACAAGCTGCAAAATGAGGATCTGGACAATCTGGAGATAAATGAAGACCAAATTTCTTGCATACACAGTTGTCCAATTAAGAAAATCAGAGTGCTTTTCTTTTCTTCATCAACTCATTACACATCCAGTCCATTTTTTTTTCCTCCAAAAAAGACATAAGTAGAAAGAGGTTAAGTCTTCTCGTTCTCTTCTCCTTCCTTTAACCAAGAGTTGGTGCACCATATTTTGTTTTTTAATTCTTTTACTCAAAAACAACTTTGGGGATTAGAAACAAGATCCAATATGGAAAGAGAGGAAGTCATTTTAGGAACAGCCTGAGATAAGAACAGTATGGAGAGAAGAAAGTAACAGTGAATTTTACTTAGCTCAGAATGGAAAATGTTTCATTTTTTTTTTTACAGAAATCTGTTCACATCTATCCAAGTCATGATGAGCAAAGGGGATTATTTTTTTCTGCAGAGAAATGACAGCATTACATCCCCTCCCCCATGACATGGCACTCCTTTATATCAGTACAAAGAGGGAAGATTATGGTAATTATTTGAACCACTACCATAATCTTCCTTCTCTGTATTGATATAAAATAGAATTACCCTGTAATAGAAAATCCAAGATTCATTGCGCATTGGTGCAATGGAGAAAGGAAAGGGGGAGGAGGAGGGAGGAGGAGGGGGGAGGGGGAGGAGGGGGAGAAGAAGAAGGAGAAGGAGAAGGAGAAGGAGAAGGAGAAGGAGAAGGAGAAGAAGAAGAAGAAGAAGAAGAAGAAGAAGAAGAAGAAGAAGAAGAAGAAGAAGAAGAGTTTAAAACAAAGAAAACCTACTGCATCTTACATGAAGAATGATTTTCTTTTTTTAAAAAATTGCTTTTAAAGCTCTTGAAAGTCATGCAAAAACTTAAGAGCTTGCAACCTCCAGCAAAGGAGAAAAGCAAAAAAGATCTACAGCTGCCACTTCAAAAACTGACATTCTATCTTGAAATCAAAAGTAATTAATCCAGTCGCTCCTCTGCCATACCAGCAGGGTACCTCCTTTCCCCTCTTTTTCTTCTTAATTATGTTATGTTTCTGGCAGTTTCCCCATCTCTCAATGCACCTCTGATTATGCCAAAATGAACATGAGGATGGCAGCAGCAAGCATGTCAAAATTTCAAGACGTCGGATCAGATCCCTTAGAATTGATGAATTTTGAAGGCCAACTTTTGCATCCAGTTCATGCCAAAAGGAAAGTAAATGGCATTCTTAGAAGATGCCCCATAATATTTCAGGGTCTGAAGAGGCTGCTGTCTACTAAAATGCTGGCTTATTTCTTTATTCATGCAAATCATTGATTTAAGACTCCCCAACTCCAGAGTGACTCTACATATCTTACATTATAAACAAATATAAGAAACAATATTAGACACACACATACACACAAAACCCCAGCCAATTTGATCTAGTGGTGAAGGTGCTCACTTAGAAACCAAGAGATGGTGAATTCTAGTCCCGCCTTAGAAAAGAAAACCAGCTGGGTGACTTTGAGTCAATGTTCAGGAGATGGTAAGTTTTAGATCTGCCTTAGGCATGAAGGTTGGCTGAATGACTCGCCAGAAGATGGTGGATCTATCCTTGCCTTAGGCATGAGAGACAGATGGGTAACTTTGAGTCAAACGCCTGGGGATGGTGAATTCTAATCCCACCTTAGGCATGAAAGGAGTCTGGATGATTTTTGGCCAGTCCCCCTCTCTCAGACCTATCCACTTCACGGGGTTGTTGTGGGTAAAATAGGAGTGGGAGGCGTATTATGTACGTTTGCTGCCTTGAGTTACCTACAAAGGAATAAAGGTGGGGTAAAAACTGGATGAATACATAAAAGAAACAAGAAGCATCTAAAGAAACAAACCACAGGGCTATAGAAAATCTACCTGACACAGCTAAGCAGTCACCCTGCTCCAGGATCAGAGGTGGGAACCAGATGGTTAAGGATTTCCAGAACCTCAATAGGGTGGGAAGCACATGGATTCTGGGGATGGACTGCTATTCCAGAGAACAGATGTTGCCCAGAGTGCCTTTCTCTATCAACTGCATTTTGTCTATCTTCAGTCTCCGATACTGTATGAATTTGCCTGGTTGTGCAATTCCTACAGCTTCAACAAAATCCTTGGTGACCTCTAGATGTGTCAGTCTTAATCTCCCATAACCTCTAGCTAGAAACAGATAATAAGAATTGAAGTCAAACATACTGAAGGTACATTGGAGCAGGAATCTTGTTTTACTAGATCTAAACCAGCAACCTTGTCACCTGGCAATGATTAATTTGTGTTTTGGAGACCCAATCCAAAACATAAAGGCAGCCTAAAAGATGGACGCTACTTTTCTTGCATTATATAGAAGAAAAAATTATGCTATCTTGTTCTCTTTCTTTGTTTACCTCCTTGCAAGCTACAAGACGACGAATTAAGCTTGCAGGTAAGATGTGCCCAATAATCGATAAGTGTTATTAGCAGTGTGAGGCAGAGAAGTCTTGTTAAAGAAGTCCAGGCAAGAATGCAGCCGAGATACTGCTGGGGCTATTTTAGTCTAGATAATGAAGGATACAGGAAATCCTTGACTTACAACCCTTCCTTTAGAGACCAAAGTTCCAATGGCACTGAAAAAAGTGATGTATAACCAATCCTCGCTCTTACCACTGTTGCCGCACCCCATCATCACATGATTAAAATTGGGGACTTTGTCAACCAGCACGTACTTACATCCCAGACCATCTGATCACCATTCGTGACCTTCCCAGTTGGTTTCCAACAAGCAAAGTCAATGGAGGAAGCTGGATTCACTTAGCAACCACATAGCTCAACCACATAGTTCAACTGTAATGATCCACTTAACAACCATAGCCAAAAAAAATTGTAAAATCAGGCATGGCTCACTTAACAACTGTCTTGCTTAGCAACAGAAATTCAATTGTGCTCATAAATTGAGGACGACCTGTATTCCCTGAATCTCTGGATTAGAGACATTTTAGCACCAGAGAAATGGACAGCTCTCCTTCTTCACAGGTACCTATTCCTGATTGGTTGAGGGCAAAAACTAGATAATGCAAAATGAAGAAATCACATTTTCTTCCAAATGAATTTTCTGATCTCACTGGTTTGAAAATGCAGTGGTATGGTAGAAGAGTTGGACTCTGCATATTCGCCTGAACCTCAGCATGGAAAGATGAAATTACCTTTCCATGTTAGTTTATTACACAAAAAAATATACAGATGCTGGAGAAATATATCCATATTGGGAACCTACATGTGCTGAGGAAGGGAAGAAGCAAAACTGGTTATTATAAGAATGGCTGAGTAGATGGTCAACTTCTAATTCAGAAGCCTGCTTTTATTCATTAGCTGTCAGGGTTAACATGAGCAAGGTCAGGACTAAAGGTTCCTGAGAACAAGCCAATCAGCATGGATAATAATGTGCATTTCTACTGAAAAATAATTGGTTCTCAGAGTGCCAGGATGCATGGAGTAACAAAAAAAATAGCAATGTATCAAGAATGAACCTTGGGTTTGCTAAATATATGGCTTGATTTTACAGCTGTTGGTTTTCTTCATAGTAATAGCTTCTCTAGTATCTGTAACAAAAAACTATCTTATCAAGAGCTTCGTCCTTCAATCTCTGCCTGGGAGCCTTTAGAGTTCAAGTATCAGCCTGGAAGAGAGCTGACATTAGCTAAGATTTGTTGACTTGGTTTCCTTGTCTTCCCATGGGCAGATCCCAGCCTTCAAAGTCACTACTGACATGTCTTCAGCTATTTCATCATATCTTAGCACAAAGATGTGCCTGATATTATCCTTATTTGACAGACAGAGAAGTGAGTTTTGCCATTTGGCCAACATCACCCTGGGAAATCTCAGAAAGATGGGACGTTCCATCTCAACGCAACCTGGTAGAGGAGAGGAATGCAGAAGGAAAGCCTTGAGGGATGATATCAGAAGTCTGGAAAAAATAGCTGCCAAATTGTAACGCTTAATTATGATCGAGGGGGGAAATCACTATGTATATGACTAGAGAGTAATCACATCATCTATGATGAATGTGATTAAATTTAAATATAAGTGAAAGAAAAATAAAGTTAGCTTCTGGCATGGACCCACCCACTTCCACTTGGAATGCAGAACCAGTCCTGCAATGGAGAGGCCATCTGTAATCTGCCATCTGAAAAAATGAGCAACGTGACACCAGAAATGCTCTGTTTTCCTCCAGAACTAATAACTTACATTTCATCTTAGGCAGCAGAGCTATCAGATAAATTTGGAAGAACTAGGTTTACTTATTTATGAATCAAATTCATATAGCCGTCCATCTCCCTGAAAGCGAGTTTGGGTAGTGCACAACAATCAGATAAAGCAACAACAACAAATATAGAAACATCAAAGAAAACAGTAAAATCCATATTAATAAAAAATGACAAAAGCAAAAAATACAGGAGGATTAAAAATGGTCACCTGAACGATAGAGCCATTTCATCTCCGGGTTTGACAACACGGCCACGTCTCAAGGATTTTTGGAATATCAAAATGGATGGAACTAATTTAATGTTGGGGGGGGGGAATATTCTATAAGGTTGGCACCAGAGAAGAGAAGGCATGTCTTCTGGAACCCATCCAATGAAGTTTCTTAACCAAAGATACCTGCAACATGCCCTTTCTGGCAGGTCTAATGGGACAGGCTAATGTAACCTGGGAAATATGGTCCCCCCAAATGCTATAAGAGATGACCAGGCTGAGCCCAAGGTCAAATATATCATCTGTCTTGAGTCCCTTTGTGGCCACAAGAGATCTAAGTCCAACCAATCCATTGGCACTTGTCTACTGCCAATTTGCTTTGACTGTTAGTACCCCGTTTTCCTGAAAATAAGACCTCCCTGGATAATAAGCCCAATTGGGCTTTTGAGCTCATGCACTAAAATAAACCCTCCCCTAAAATAAGCCCTCCCCTAAAATAAGCCCTCCCCTAAAATATTTAAATGCATGCACAGCTGGTCCCCGCCACTTCCTGGGGGGTAAGGGGGAAAACATGAGGACCCAGATTGTTGAGGCCAATATGCTGATTCTGTAAACTGCTTAGAGAGAGCTGTAAAGCACTGTAAAATGGTATACAAATCTAAGTGCTATTGCTATTGCTATAATTGTTCATTGATAAGGTATTTAAAATCTGTTTCACAGGTAAGCAACCTGTCTCCTCCTCCCTCCCTCCCTCCCCTGCCCTCTCCAGTTTAAATCCTACTTTAGTCTACTCACTCTATAGATATGATGAAGTGAGATGCAGTTGAAGAAAATTTATGGGCTCCAGATTTCTGATATTTTTTTTGCCACATTAGACCAAAAGCTGTCCTCCTACACTCACATTGGGAGTAAATCAAGAGAATAATCAGCTACCCTTGGGTTATCTGCAGGATTGCAGAACAAAGATGAATGGTAAGACTTTTGTTTTCAACTGGGGAACCCCTCCCAACATTAGAAGGGTATCCAATTCCTGGGAGGATGGAAATGAGGAACAAGAAACAAGAAAGAAGGAACAAGAAAGATGGGTGGATAGTCTTGAAAGCTTGGGATACAACATGTGAAGGCATCCAGGGGCTTCTCCCTTCATCATCACCCACACAATCTCTTGGATAGCCAAACAACTAACTTCAGAATTAGTTTAGCTGATGTTTTGAAACTTTTGATTCTGTGTTTTGTACCTTCATTTTTGTTAAGGGTCTTGGTTAAATAACTTGCAGACACACATGCACAGTATGTCAATCATTGGCACAGCGGCCCCATTACACAATTCACTCAATGCAGCAAGATGAAATATACTCACACTTTAGTGTATTCCCAGGTCACACACTGTTGATGTGAGGTGCCCTGGAGGACAAGTAGAAAGAGGTTGATGTGAATGGGGAACAAGACATGGTACACCTAGCAAATCCATGTATTCCTTCCTTCCTTCCTTCCTCCCTCCCTCCCTCCCTCCCTCCCTCCCTCCCTCCCTCCCTCCCTCCCTCCCACTTTCCTTCCTTCCTTTTTCCATCCATCCATTCATTTTCAGATATTAATTTCTAATTAGGATAAGTGGGTTTTCTTCCTTCAGAGGGAATATCAGTATAGATTTCAGAGGCTGTCTAAGCATTCAATGCACATCAAAGTATGTTGCTGTTTCCTATGTTCCCTCTTAGACAGTAAAGTATAGCAAAAAGGCAGGACAGAAATGAAGTATAAATGTCAATAATAATTATATCTTCCCTTTCTCTCTAAATTACAACAGATGGGCTGAAACCCTTTATACTTTCCTGATCACTTATTTGTATCCTATAACTATCATCAAGTGTTGTATCTTATGATTCTTGACGAATGTATCTTGTCTTTTTATGTACACTGAGTGCTTCTGCACCAAAGACGAATTCCTTGTGTGCCCAATCTCACCTGGCCAATAAAGAATTCTGTTCTGTTCTGTTCTATTCTATTCTATTCTACTAATCTAACTAAAGCAAAAAAAAAAAAGTCCCGATTTTTTTTGTCTCTAGCAGTTTTTTAGGAATAAAAATGAAATATAGGTAGTCTTCAACTTACAACAATTTGTTTAGTTACAATGGCACTGAAAAACTGACTTATGACAATTTTTCACACTTACGACCTTTGCAGCACCCCCATGATCGTGTCCTCAAACTTCAGATGCTTGGCACCTGATTCATATTTATGACGGTTACAGTGTCCCAAAGTTGTGTGATTATATTTTTGCAACCTTCTGACAAGCAAAGTCAATGGGGAGGCCAGATCAACTGGGTTATTAAATTATCAACTGCAGTGATTCACTTAACAACTGTGGCAAGAAAGGCCATAAAATGGGGCAAAATTCACTTAACAAATGTCACACTTAACAACAGAAATTTTGGGCTCAGTTGTTGTCATAACTAGTGTGTAGAGATAGAGACAGACAGACAGACGGATCACACACACACAAACACACCAATATTATTTATTTTTCTGATACTTTCTCTCAGTAGCTTTTTGTTCTACAGATATTTCTTGCCTGTTAACCTCTTATGCTGCTCATTAGGGAAATCAAACTCTCATTTCAATGTCAAAACACAAATAGTCCTTGAGTTACGACCAAACTGAAAATGGGGCCTTACAACCCAATTTAATCTTCTGATGGTTGACCCCCTCCCCCACTCCACAGTCATGTGACCTTACTTTGCTCGGAACATGGCTGTTGGCAATGCTCCATTGCCATATATTTTACAAATAGGTTTGTCAAAATCTGATTCCTGTTTTTAGCAAAATTGTGCCCATGGCGAACCATTGGTTTGGTTAATGACTGTGGCATATGCTTAATGATCGTGACATTTGTTTAACTGCCACTAGAAAAAAATGTCATAAAATCTGGTGACCTGCTTTATGATTGTCACAATTTATGACCCTAATGGTCTGGCTTCATTATGGTCATATGTCCAGAACTACCTGTATAGACATTTGTCTTGACTACCGTATTTTTCGGAGTACAAGACGAACCTTTTTCCCTCAAAAAAGAGGGTGAAAATCTGGGTGCATCTTATACACTGAATACAGCATTTTTGGCCTACCAAAACACCGCCCCCTTTGCAAAAATGAATGTGCAGAGAGTTTGAGAGGCTTGCAAAGTGCTCCTGGGGACTGGGGAGGGCAGAAACGAGCAAAAAATGGACCATTTTTGCTCATTTTTGCCTCCTCCCCCGGGCCCAGGAGCACTCTACAAGCCTCCAAAGCCTCTGCATGCCCCTCCTTTTTTTCCGCAAACAATGGCCCATTTTTGGAAAAAAAAAACTATTTTTTACTTTTCTTTGCCCCCCCAGCCCCCAGGAGCACACCACAAGCCTCCCAAAGCTCTGCATGCCCCCCCCCCTTTTTGTTTTTTTTGCAAAAAATGAGGCATACAGAGGGTTAGGGAGGCCCACAGAGTGCAAAAACCTTTTTTTTTAAATTTACCTCTTCAAAATCATGGTGCATCTTATACTCCGTTACATCTTATAGTACAAAAAATACGGTATGTTCTCAGGCAGCAAAAGGATGCTAGATATGTTCTTCTGCATCCAAGGTTCCCTCTTCACATATACCAGGTTTGGCCCTGGTTTGGCTACTCAACTTCCAGCTATAGAGCATTATTTTGTAGCATAAAGTAATAATGAGATGTTTAAGTCAAGAGCTCATCTTTTAATTATACTGGGCTAGGCTATTCTACCCAACTCAAAGACAAAAGTGCCACAGGACCCCACACTTACATTGATAATATGGGACAACTCCACTGTGATCAAGGGTTCCACGGCCTTTGTTGGTGGTTTCACCGTCACTGTGAGAACTTTGGACATGACTGCTAGAGGACTTCTGTTGGTGAAATTGGCAATGTCACTGGAATGAGAATGCATTCAGAATAAAAATGCACCACAGATGTATTGCCGCAAAAACATTACCAGATGGACTTGCTTTTCGCAAGCAATTTGGTAGATCCACTCACCTAGGAGGGGGCAGAATTAATCCCAAGGTGCGATACAAGATGGCGCCAATGACAAAATAAGCTGAGTCATCCGTTTCTTCAGACCGAAGGAGAAAGAAGGACAAGAGCCTCATGGATTAATGCAGCAACTAAAGGGCCATTTGTGGGACATGAAATCAGGACTTGGTTGTGTTAAACAAGACTCAGAGCAATGAGGAGACCCCAAAACTACAATTGCCAGAAGGATCACATTTGTAAGGTTTCAAGAATGTATTAAGTGATTTATATACTGAACAAAGAAAGAAGTGGTGGAAAAATCATCAGTTGAATATTTGCATGGACCATCCTTTCTAGGGCTAATGCTTGTGTGAAAGACCAAAGCAAGCTGCATCTGCATGAACTGAACCAGTATAGAGTTCAAGAGAGAATCAAATCCTTGCAATGAGGATTTTAATATATATGTATATATTTATACCATGGTACAATTTTTCTGGTTTCTGAGTGGAAATTCAAGCATATGGCAAGTTAAACATATGCATTCATTTCAGCTTTATAACATATGCATGCACATCATATAAATGGGGCTATAAATATCTAAGCCTCACATTTTCACCTCTGATTTGAAATCTGGAGAAAGAGGTTGGGCTTTCACAATAGCTGAGACAGAATCTGTAACGGGAATGCCAAATCAAAATTAGAAATATCACATCCAACTCTGTGAGTCAGTTATACTAATAACAACACTTCAGTCCAGCCTATATAATAATGTGTGTAAGCAGAGATCAACAATAATGTCAGAGACAAAATAATCTAGCTTTAAAAATTGGTGTTTTGGCAGTCACGTCTAAATCTAAAATGTTCTGAACTCTTTCCAATTTATCTATAAAGATTGTATTTTAAAAAAAACCTGGCACCTTCCACCAGCGAGAATTGTGAAAATGTTCCCGGAGTGTTCACCTATCTGTTAGAAATGCAACCAACAACATGGAACATACTACCATATGTGGTGGGCGTGCACATCTGCGAAAAAATATTGGAAAAAAAATAAAAGATTGGCTAGAGGAGATTACTAAACACCAAATTGCACCAAAACCTGAATTATTTTTGTTAGGAATTATAAAAGGAAATTATGAAAAAAAAAATAGATACTTAATTCTACACATAATTACGGCAGCGAGAATTACATTCGCTTAAAACTAGAAAAATAATTAAACACCAACAGAAGGAAATGTAATAAAAAAAATATTGGAATGTGCAGATATGGACAGGCTCACAAAAGAACTAAAAGAGAAAGAAGAATCTGAATATGACTCCGTATGGGATTTATTGTACAATTGGCGAGAGGAAAGGGGGGGGGGGGAAGCAGGAAAGCAAAAAAGAAAGGAAGAAAGATTAACAAATCAATAGATAACTAAAAAACCGGAAAATGATTAAAAGATAGAAATATGAGATAGACTGTACCAAATAAATATTATACAAAATGACTTAAATGTAGAAAAATTGTTATATATATAATATATAGAATATTATATATAAAATGAAAAAATGTATGAAATAATATAAATTCACAAATATATAAAGTTATAGTTAGATTTACTTGTATAGATAAAAGAATCACAACAGATATGTAAAAACTGTAATGTGTTGCAAAGATGTGAAGTTTGTACAAAAAGATAAAATATAAAAAAACTGAACAGAGTGTTTTGCAATTCTTCCTTCATTTTGCATTATTCCTCCATTAGTCTACTTTGCTGATCTTAATAGCAATAGCGCTTAGACTTATATGCCACTTCATATGTGCTTTCCAGCCCTCTCTAAGTGGTTTACAGAGTCAGAATATTTTCCCCAACAATCTGGGTCCTCATTTTTGGAAGGATGGAAGGCTGAGTCAACCTTGAGCCAGTGAATGTCAAAACAGCCAGCAGTCAGCGGAACTAGCCTGCAGTACTGCATTCTAACCACTGCACTGCCACGGTTCATAGAGCCTTTACATAAACAGATCATTTCTATGAGTCTTCATCAGGTCAAAGCTGTTTTCAAAGGGTGAACTGTCCTTTTTTCCCTATTCTTAAGGGAAATATGGAGAAGGCTCATATCTAAGAAAAAAACGTTTTTTTATAATGCAGCTTATAGTTATTTTTATTACTTTGATGGATCTATTAGGGACTGCCCTCAAAATGTCAGCAGGGCCCCAGCAAAAAGACAATGCCAAAAAGGCCTGTGTTTCTCACCCTTGGCAACTTAGAGATGGGTGGACTTCAATTCGCAGAATTCCTGAATTGGAGAATTCTGGGTGTTGAAATCCACCCATCTCAAAGTTACCAAACTCGAGAGACACTGGCATAGGCAGTTTGATGAGAACCTTAACAGATTAACAGAATTGGAAGGGATTTTGTAGGTCATCTAGTCCAGCCCCCCACCCAAGCAGGAGACCCTACACCATTTCTGACAAACGACAGTCCAATCTCTTCTTGAAATCTTCCAGTGATGAAGCTCCCACAATTACTGAAGGCAAGCTGTTCCATTGGTTGATTGTTCTGTCAGAAAATTCCTCCTTATTTCTAGGTTGAATCTCTCCTTGTTCAGTTTCCATCCATTATTCCTTGTCTGGCCTTCAGGGGCTTTGGAAAATAGCTGGACCCCCCTCCTCTCTGTGGCAGCCCCTCCAATATTGGAAGATTGCTATCCTGTCTCCCCTGGTCCTTCTCTTCACTAGACTAGCCATGCCCAATTCCTGCAACCGTTCATCATATGTTTTAGTTTCCAGTCCCCTAATCATCCTGGTTGCTCTTCTCTGCACTTTTTCTAGAGTCTCAACCTCTTTTTTATAGTATGGTGACCAAAACTGGATGCAGTTATCTTCCAAACCTAGCATTCTTTAGAAAGACCCACAGTTTCTAAGTGAATGGCAGGAGACCATCTGGGAGCACATGTCTTATTCAAGCTGCCCATCCCTCCTCTAACCACTACTCCTGGGTCTCCTTTTCCACCCATCTCCACCCACCCTCAATGAGTCAGTCCCTTGTGGAGGCTACATACCAGATGAGGAGAGATTGAGCACTTCTTTGGGAATGAAGATCTTGTCTTCGGAGTGGCGGGCCCAATCCTTCATGCCCCGACGCCCCTTCATGGGGAAATTGATATCACTGGAGACGGCAGAAACTGGCTCTCTCTGGATGCTAATCACTGCCAAGGAAGAGAAGGGGATAGAGAGGAGAACAGGAAAATAGGGCTGGGTGTCACTCTGGGATAGAGATCAGGAAATAAAGCACAATGGATCCTCATCCTTCACATCATGGCTTTCTAGAGCAGGGATGGAACACAGGTCAAACACCTTCCTTGGTGGCCATCAAACTTCAGCTTCACTACAGGTTTATAAAGGTTATTTTAATTTTAAAAATGCAGAGGACATGCTGTAAAGCTAACAAAACACCATCTGCTCACATCTACCAGTAGTCCTCAACTTGCAACCATTCATTTAGGGACTTACAAGTTACAACATTGAAAAAAGTCACTTACAACCAGTCCTCCTGCTTATGACCATCACAGCATCATGTCAGATGTTGTTAATGAACTGCATTAATACAGCAGGGGCTCCTGCTGTATGGTCGTGTCTTCAGAATTTGGGGGCTTTGCAATTAGCATGTATTTATGACAGTTGCAACATCCTGGGGCCATGTGATCACCATTGGCGACCTTCCCAATGACTTACAATAAGTAATGTCAATGAGGATACCTTGATTCACATAACAATTGTATGATTCACTTACAAATAAATCAGGTGTGATTCATTTAACCTTATTTAGCAACACAAATTCTGGTCCCTAAAGTTGAAGACAGCGTATATATTATTTTGGAAAAACACCTTTGGGCCCCTCAAAGTCTTATTGGAATCATAGACAGCATATCCAGATGGGGATGAGTTCCTTCACCTGCTGATGAATGGGTGCTTTGTGATTTACCATACCCACTAGGTTCCCCTTGCACATATGTGCTAGTCATTCCCGACTCTAGCGGGTGGTGCTCATCTCTGTTTCAAAGCTGAAGAACCAGCGCTGTCTGAAGACATCTCCGTGGTCGTGTGGCCGGCATGACTAAATGCTGAAGGTGTATGGAATGCTGTTATCTTCCCACTATTTTTCTACTTGCATTTTTACATGCTTTCGAATTGCTAGGTTGGCAGAAGCTGGGACAAGTGACAGGAGCTCACTCCGTTATGTGGCTCTAGGAATTCGAACTGCTGAACTGCCATCTTTTGATTGATTAGCTCAGCGTCTTAGCCACTGAGCCACTGCGTCCCTCAGTTCTACAGCTAGGAAATTCACCATTGGAGGCTATGGATGCAAGCTCATTTCCCATCAATGATGGTAGGACATAGAAGAAAGTGGGACAAATGAGTGAGAGGCAGAGCTTTCAGAATAGAAAAAAAGAAATAAGACTTGGAAGAAACTTGGCTTTTTGCTCTTGTCCAGGTCGGAGATCAATATCCTGCCTGCCTCACCTTTTGCTCTTCACCCTCATTGGCTTAAGATCCATTAAAAATGTTTTCAATCTCTTGGAAATACAGGAAGATATTTTATGATATGATGGCATCCAGCCAGTGATGGGATATGACCGGTACGCCCTGGTACAGGCATACCTGTGCCTGCTGGGAGGTACCGTTCCAGTATGGTGCTCCAGAGGGCCCACCCACCCACCCGCCCTCCTTACCTGCATCTGAGCAGATCAGGGCTTCCAAGCATGCGCACAGAGCATACGATGCCTGCATGATGCTCTGCCAAGCAGCTGGAGCATCACAGGCTGTAAGTACACATGCGCGCACTGCGCACGTGCATGTGGTGGACACCCATCTCCGTTGCAACATACTGGTTGCAATGGGATCTGGAACCCACCACTGCATCTAGGGGTGGGTTCCGGCCGACAACACTAAAAAAGGGGGAAAATATGTTTTGTCAATGATCAAGATGGTGCCGCCTCCGATAGAACCAGTACGGTCAAGTGTCCGGCCGAGTTACTACCTATTCGTCCAAACCGATCCGAACCAGAAGGAACCCACCTCTGGTGGCATCCCAAAGAAGCATGAAAGAAGTTTGAAACACTTTTTTTAAGAAGGGGCTTAAGTGAAAAATAGCCGTGAACTTGTTTGGGAGTGGGAGGGGGTTGGAACAAAACAAGGCAGAACATCCCACAATTTTTATAAAGATAACTTAGATATATTTCCAGAAGCCACAAGACGGAGGCTGGGAGCCGCATACATCTTGCAAATCGCCTCCCTCTGCTCTACCATGAAGTTCACAATGGGTTGCAAGAGCTGAGCCTGAAGAAGACAATAATCACCCAGAGCCCATTCTTTGTACTATATCCATTGGAAGGAGAAGTATATCCATTGGAAAGTTGCAAGTAACAGGCCTAGGAGTGAGCTTGAAGACCTCACTGAACCAAAGTTTAAACTAATATAATTTCAAAATGTACCAGATTAATATTTCTAATGTGCTGACTTGTGTCTGCATTTTCTGCAAAGTTTGCATTTGTATGGATATATTTAGAGCAAGAAGAATGAGATGGTGGGAAATGAGGAACTGAAAGTAACCAGTGTCTGACAACTTCAAATGTACATGGGTGTTTGCAGAAAGTGACGGTTAGTGACAGTCAGTAAGAAAGAACAAGGAAGTGAAAGTTGCAGAAGGTAGGAGTTCTCAGACAGGCACATTAAAATGGGGTAAGTGAAGGAGGGCTCTGCAAAAAGAGGAAGTTACCCTGGTAATATTCCAGGGGAAACAAATGATATGTGAAAAAAGATATAAAAATGAAGGCTTGTGATCATGTCGACACCATTGATGGTAGCTGCTCCTCATTGGACATAGCTGCTATCTCTGACCCGTGTTACAATTCGAAACTATGTAAGTACAGTCTTGCATCTTATGTATTGATGTAAATCTCTGTCATTTTTATCTTTGAACTAATCATGAAATAATAAACCCTATGATTCAAAGCAGAATTGTGGTTGCATGTTTGCATTTCTATTTTTTAGTGTCTCTCGTTTTATGACAGTCCCAAGCCCCAAAGTAGCTATTCATCTGCCCAGTCCCTTCCAATTGCTTACCCAAGTTGTCCGTAACAATAAGGGAACTCTGGAAAGCCTTGAGGGCACCTCCTACCAGATGGATGAAATCTTCAACCACTTTCATGAGGAGGACGGAACCAGGCAACACCTGCACAGGGAATGGAGGAATCAGAATTAATGGAGATCTCTTAAGGCAGGGATGTCCAAACTTGGGAATTTTAAGACTTCTGGACTTCAACTCCCAGAATTCCCCAGCCAGCTGGCTGGGGAATTCTGGGAGTTGAAGTCCACCAGTCTTAAAGTTCCCAAGTTGGACACCTCTCTCTTAAAGTCTTAAGAACGACTGGAGCACATGTCTGCAGAAAGGAGTCAGAAGACTGTTTTGCAAGTGGCTCCTCCTCCCAAAATTGCTGTCCCCACTCAGGGACAGGCCTGATTTTTATGAAAGTCATTTTCCCAAAGAAAAGTGGGAAGAGTTAGTGGCTGTGTCGAGAAAGACATGGTGTCATCAACACTTATGTCACCTAAAAGTTGAGGAACAGCAGTGGAAGTGTAAAATACAAACTCTAGCAACAATAGTGTGCAAAAAAGATTGTGACTCTGAATGCTTCTATATTTTTAAATCCAAACATTTAAATTCTAAATTTTCCGTATTATAGGTGAAAACTAGTGTTTTAAGTGGCACCTTTGATTTTTAAAAAAGTACTTTGATATGTTCGTATTTTAACTCCTGGCTAACTAATTGTGTCAGTGACTGCTCAATTCAGTCAAGAAATAAGATAATGCCACCTATTTTGATCACATATTAACAATTTGGAGTGGAATCAGTAATATTACTTGAACTGTCATGGACACTGTTCACTGCTACTAGCCAACTCAAGCTAGTATTTGCACTTTTGTAGAGAGCTTAACTATCTCCTGTTGTGTACACTCCATTCAGCTAAAGCTTCATAAAATGTAATCAAGAAAGAGAGAGAAAGGGACAAAGGGACAGACAGACAGACAGACAGACAGACAGACAGACACTTCCAATTCCCACCACAGGGACAGGTCTATGCCCAGCAACACACCTGTTGTGCATCTTCCCATTTCTCCCTGTTTTCTGCATCTACCATGTAGCTCACAACCTGGAAGAAACGCTGGAGGGAGAGAGAGGAGAAAGTGAAGGAAAGGGACCAGAAGGTGGGAAACAGTTTTAATATTTATGGCAATTTGGCCTTAGGCAGTTTTCTCAATTTCCCAGCAGCAAATTCCATTCAACCCCATTTTTATATCTCCTTATGTATTTGGCTGAAAATCTTTTGCTTGAATATTCATGCCCCTTTAAAAAAAACAAAACATTCACAGGCATTTTCTAGGACCTCCTGTGTTTGCAAATCATTTCTGCCCTTATTAAATGTAGATTTTTGTAGGCATCTGCCCTTCCTGAATTGTGTTTGCATATTCAGAGTGATGCCCATATTGCAAGCTTTCTCAAAAAAAAAAAAAAAAAAAAAAGAGTTCTAATTATTTTGAAGGCTTGAAATGGCTCTGTTTGTATACAAGTTAACATTAAGGCATTTTTATTGTTCCCTACCTTTGTGTAAAGCTGCATTCTGAACAGGCTCAAAAATTAAGAGGCAGAATCCGCCTGAGATATCCCACTAGTCATCATCATGTGTTTCTTTTGCATTTCTCCAAAAATGCCTCCTGGTGAGGCATAGATCAGAAGTAGAAAAACTGCTTTTGCATACAGGTTTAGCCTCAACATGCCCAAGTTTAGCTGAAGAAACTCTTGCAAACGAACTGCTGATTAGCCTTTGTAAGCCACATGGGAACTGGATGGCTGTGCTTAAAAAACCCATTTGAAGTGTTCTTCTTGTCACATGGTGCCTAAACAAATAGATATATAATGTCTGCTAGTGATGATGGCCTAGTTCCATGATGGCAAACCTAAGGCACGTGTGCCCAAAGCGGCATGGGGAGCCCTGTTGCCTGGCACATGCAGCGCTGCCTGTTCCTCTTCCGGGTTTCTGGCGCGCATGCACAGGTGACGATCAGCTGGTGTGCAGCAGTGCTGGAAATCGGAAGAGTTGGTAACTGGAGGACTTGCAGGCTGGTGTGCATGTGAGCACCAGAAACTGGAAGTTCATTTTCCAGCACGCACACCTCCCTGGGCAGCTCCTCTTCCTGGTTGTGATCCAGATGAGAGGGCGTGCGCATGAAGCACTCCTTTTTCAGCAGTTAGTGCTGCCCCCACATGTGCACTCCCTTTTCAGCACTCGGTGCTGAAAAGGTTTGCCATCACTGGCCTAATTCATTCAACTCATATAGCTGTGATGGTGAACCTATGGCACGTGTGTTAGTGCACACAAGACTTGCCTTGTCAGCTCCAGTACATGTCCGTGCGCTGGCCAGCTGACTTCAGCCTTCATTTTCAGCCATTTTTCGCTCTCCGGAGGCTTCCCTGAAGCCTCTGGAGGGTGAAAAACAACCCAATATGCAAACCGGAAGTTTAGGAAGGGACTTCCAGTTTGCGCATTTGGCCGTTTTTCCCCCTCCGGAGGCTTCAGGGAAGCCTCCGGAGGGCCTCCAGGGAACGGGGAAGGCCATTTTTGCCCTCTCCAGGCTTCTAAGCCTCTGGAGCCTGGGGAGGGTGAAAAATGGCTCCACCGTGCCATCCAGTGCCAAAAATGGTGAGGGGAGGAGGGCTGGGGTCGTGCGTGCATGCGCAGGATGGATGTCGCATGTGTAGAATTATGGGTGTGGGCACGCCCACACACACAACCCCCCTGCGCTCTCCCCACCTTTGGCATGGCAAAAAGGTTAGCCATCGCTGGCCTACAGAAAGGGGTTGGCTCCACAACTTAGCTTCATAACCCATAATCTTCTCACTCTCTTTTTCACATGGTCAAGGATGATGCATGGCTGAGTAAGGGCATCCAGTGGCATCACATCCAGTTTTCTCAGTGGACAGGATGGCCACATAGGACTGGGGCTTGGTGGCGAGAAGAGAAGACATCCTATGTTTTGCCTTGTTTCAGCCTCTGCATGGTGTGCTCCAGCTATCATAGCTTCCCAGTGGACGAAAAAAGAGATGTGAGTTCTCCACCAAGAGAAATGCTCCTGATTCTTCCCTCATTTGGGAAAGCAGTACACGTAGTCCTCGACTTACAACAGTTCATTTAGTGACCATGCGAAATTATAAAGTCACTGAAAAAAGTGACACAACCATTTTTTTCATACTTACGACCATGGCAGCATCCCCATGGTCACGTGATGGACAACTGGTTCACATTTATGTCAGTTGCAGTGTCCTGGGATTACGTCATCCAAGTTAATGGGGGAGCCGGATTCACTTAACAACCATGTGATTAATTTAACAACTGCAATGATTCACTTGGCAAATGTGGTAAGGAAAGTCATAAAAGGGGGCGAAACTCAACAAATTTCTCACTTAGCAACATAAATTCTGGGCTCAATTGTGGTCACAAGTCAAGGGTTACTTGTACGTGTTTTTAGAATGGGTAACCTCCCACTTTCTTCAATTGGGCCAGTACTGTGGAGTCTGATCAACAAAGCAGGAGAAGGTCTGGGGATTAGACCTCACTACAGGCTCCATGGAATGGAACTCCCCATACTAAGAACATGCAAAGCTGTGCTAGATGGATAAATAATCACAAGAATCTCAATCTTTAAAAACTGTGCTGCCAATAGCCGTAAATCCAAATGGTAGTGATCAGCTTTCCCTTTAACAGCAGGAATCTCCTGACTTGGCAACTTTAAGATTTTGTGGCTTTCAGCTCCCAGAATTCCTCAGCCAGCCATGGAATTCTGGGGGTTGAAGTCCAACAGTCTTAAAGTTGCCAAGTTTGGAGATTAAGTATATTGGGGTACACTAGGAGGCCCATCCCTGCAGCAGTAGCTACCCCAAACTCTGATGTCAAACTAACAACATGTGCTCAATGACATTATTATGCACATGCTGCAATTAGAAGCAAGCATGTGAGTGATAGTTTTGCATGATGATGATGTCATCAAGCATGAGGTTATTTGGACACCATGCTCCCAATCTTAGCATATGCATTGCGACCAGTCTCTTCAGCTCCAACGACCTCATGAACCTAAGAGTCAAAAAATGGTTTCTTCTCCTTCGGATGTCAGCATAATACCTGCACGTCATCTGAGGAAGGAATATAGGTGGCTCTTTTGTAAGTATCTGTGACATTGCGCAATATCTCCACTGAGAAGAGCAGGTCCCCACTGTAATAGCTTCGGCGGGCAACAAGCTCCAGCAGGCTACGGACCACCTGTGACATGCCCTCACCTGCCAGCATGCGCTGGCCCTTAGCCAGGTGCTCACGGAGCTTGATATGGAGAGGGAGACAAAGGGAACAAGGTCAGATTAAGGATTAAAACCAAGGATATTTTTGCTCTTCTGGTCCAACATATGAAAAAAGTCATTACAAGCATCCTAGGACTTCTACTCGTTCCTCAAATATAATGATGAAGATCTGCTATGGGACAGTTGCTCCCTTTGAAGCCAACTGATTCTGCACCAGCTGATTAGCACCAGATGCTCTTTCTCCCCAACTTTGGAAAGAGGACCTCCACAGAAGCATATAAAGAAAACTGAATTTTAGCATAAGCTGAACCTTAATGTCCTGGAAGTTGTTTAGCTGATTTGGATCCTTGCCCGTTTAGGAAAGGGAGCCAGGATTGACTTCTCCATACCAAAACTTCAACTCTCTATGAATACCTTCATAGGTCAGGGATTAAAACTTTTCAAGAGCTTCTATAGGAAAGCTTAAGCAGCCCTTCTTAAATTCTAGCCACAAATTACAGAGAGAAAATCCTAGGAAACAACTCAGCAGAAATGGAGAAATACAAGGTTACTGGATCTCTTCAATTTTCTCCCTAAGGCAAGATCTTTATTTTTCTCCCTACTTCTTAAGACCTGAATTAGTAAGATTGTCCAGGTAAGCAACTTTTGGCAACTCAGCTAAGGAGCACAGCTTCCTTGCTCAGGCAGATTAACACAAACCTCAATTTTCCCTTTGTGAGAATTTACTGAGAAATCAACACACATGGGATTATACTGCTCAGCCAATATTAACTTGATGAAATAATTCCTAACACCGGTTCCTTCATCTTTCTTGCCAGAGTATTTGTAGGTATCCTTATTTTCTATCATAGCATGAAGGAGAGCCAGTTAAAATGTAGTGAGAGGAACTGGTTTGAGAGCAGGGGTCCCTGGGTTCGAGCTTTCCCTCATCTATGGAACTTCCTGGGTGACTTCAAACAAGTGTCTCTCTTTCAACCCAATCTCCCACACTGGGTTGTTGTAGGGGGAATATGGAAGGAGGAAGTACTGTACACCATTTTGATTCTGAATGAAAGGACAAGATATAAATCTAATAAAAATCAATCTTAAAACCAGCTACCAGTTACTGATTGAACTAGGTTTTATGTGAGGATTTGAAGGAGGGTGATAAACCTGATCTTCTAGGTAAAGTAAAAGTAAAGGTTCCCCTCACACATATGTGCTAGTTATTCCTGACTTTAGGGGGTGGTGCTCATCTCCATTTCAAAGCCAAAGAGCCAGCACTGTCCCAAGACATCTCCGTGGTCATGTGGTCAGCATGACTAAATGCAGAAGGTGCATGGAACACTCGTATCTTCTCACCAAAGGTGGTTCCTATTTTTTCTACTTCCATTTTTACATGCTTTCGAACTGCTAGGTTGGCAGAAGCTGGGAGAAGTAATGGGAGCTCACTCCATTACATGGCACTAGGGATTCAAACCGGCAAACTGCCAAACTTTCTGATCAACAAGCTCAGCGTCTTAACCACTGAGCCACTGCATCTTTGATCCTCTACAGAAGATCCTCTTCATTCTCTAGATTGGTGTTTGTGTGTGCATGAAAGACAAAGCATCAATATGGGATTTTGAGAAAATGACTGGAAGTGGTAATTCTCCCTGCTTAGGGAATTCTGGTGTTGAACATCTATGGAAGAGTCAACTTGTACCTGGAATTAGCAAGTATTTTTTCTCTCTCTCCTGGGATACAGGATTTTGGTACATTGGGAGGAGGTTTAAAACTGTCCCATGCCCCATGTCTTCTTCACTAAAGAGTCTCAACATCTTTTTTATAGTGTGGTTGGTTTTGCAAAAAGTGTACTGAAAGCAAGTATTTGTGTGTCAAGAAAGGAGTTAAACTAGGAAGGCAGCAGAGACAAAACAGCAGCCAAGAAGACAGCAGAGAAACTTCCAACCCAACATCAGGACATCTTAGCAGTCTTCAATAGACTTCAGGCAGCAAGAAAATAAGGCTCTTCCAATATTTGAGGAGCTGTCACAGACAAGAGGGGCTCGATTTGTTATCCAAAGTACTAGAGGGCAGGATAAGAAGTAACCGGCAGAAGATCTCTCTCACTCACTGAAGAGAGATCCAACCTAGAACTAAGGAGAAATTCCCAACCATGATAACAATTAAGCAGAGTAACAACAGTTTGCCTCCTGGAGTTGTGGGTGCTCCATCTCTGGATGTTTTCAGGAAGAGCCCGAAAATCAATTTCTCCAGAATGATATAGGGCAGGGGTTCCAAAACCTGGCAACTTTAAGACTTATGGACTTTAACTCCCAGAATTCTGGAAGTTGAAGTTCACAAGTCTTAAAGTTGCCAAGTTTGAAGACCCTTGGTGTAGGGTTTCCTGTTGGGCTAGAAGACCTCCAAGGTCCCTTCCAATGCTATTATTTGGCATTGTGTCAAGTCTCAGAGCTGCAAGACCATGGAGAGACAGAATCAAGTGATGGGGGAGGAAGACAGTCCAACTACTGTCTGAAATCCCACAAAATCCTGAAAGGCCAGTCAAGGGCATTTTCCTGTAGCAGTCTAGGTCTAGAGGTCAAAGAACTAGCTGGTGGAAGAATAGAGTCCAGAGTTGCAGGAGGGAAGGGCTCTTTCCCAGGCAGCAAAGACAAAGAAACTCAGAATTTCTGGAATTCAGAACAAGAGGGAAGGCGGACCCTCCAAGCAATTCACAGTGTACAATTTAATAATTATGAAGATAATTGCTTTGTTCTCCCACAATTTCTGTCTATAGGCAAAGTACTCAGAGGTAGCTCTGCATGCACATCCTAGTTCGTTGGACCTGACACAGCTCCAAAAACAGAGGATTATGAGTGATTGGAGAAGGAAGAGGAAAAAAGGCTATTCTATGACTAGTGGTGGGATTGAAATAATTTAACAACTGGTTCTCTGCCCTAATGACCAGCTGGGTAGGTGGGCCTGAGTGGTCAAGTGACTGTGTGTGTGTGGCCAACTCAATGTCACTCACATTGATGGGCGCTCCGCCTTAGCTGTTACAATGTAATAACGGTTAACTGGAGAGGCAGTTTCTGTAAGCAGGGCAATGAAGATCAGGCTAGAAACAACACCTGAATGTTGCCTTCCTGCCTTCCTTACAGGGTTAGCCCTGTAAAAAAGAAAAGGAGATTTCTTCAGGAGTGGGTTTTAGCTGGCGTTACTGCTGGTTCACTCATGTGCACGCTTGGCACACGCTGTATGCGTGCTGTATGCATGCTGTGTGTGCATGCACAGTTCAATGGAAATTGTTCCGCGCATGTGCAGAACTCCAAAAAAAGTTGGTGATGGTAGTGACCGGGGAACTGGTTCGGGGCATGACTAGCCTGGGTCACTGGCGGTTCTTGGCCGAACCGAGCCTAACCGGTAGGAAGCCACCTCTGGATTCCTTCCAACAACCGGTTCTCTGAACTGCTTACTAAGTTAACAACTGGTTCTCCCAAATAGGTGCGAACCCACTGAATCCCACCACTGTCTATGACCACCTACAAAGGAGGGAAAAATTGGTTTCAGGTGCAAATGGACCAAGATTAGCTACAAGAGCTGAAGATCTATGGGGAAAAGAAAACATTTAAAGAGCAAAGAAATAGTTTAAGATAATGAGACACACGGCTACAAGCATGGGAATAGGAACATTCAAACAGAACACAGAGAAAGAGATTTGGAGATTAAGTATGAATAGAAATAGCTGTAAAGGGATAGCAGTGGGACGGCAGAGCACTCTTTCTTCCTCCTCCAGCTCTCAGCTCTGAGCAGTTTTACAGCTCCAGGATTTGATGGGTGTCTCTTGCTGCCTGAAGACTGTAGGTAATCCTCGACTTATGGATGATCACTTAGTGACTGTTCAAAGTTACAATTGCCCAGCATTTGATGTTCTGACATCTGCCCCCTCCCCACCAACAGTCATTAGACTGCAGTGTACGTTGTTTTTGCCAGAAACCAGCATGTACTTCTTGTCTCCGGCAAAAAACACCCATAGTGAACAATGGATTCATTGGAACAACCATGGTGTTTGCTTAATGACCCTGGCGTTCAATTAATGATCATGACATTTGCTTAGCATCCAAGGTGTTTGCATTAGAGCCATCACAAAAAAGTCATAAAATCAGGCATAATAATTTGGTGGTCCATTTTATGACTATCGGAATTTATGACCGGAATTGTGGGTTCAATATGACACAATTATGTCATGAGTCAAAGATATCACTTGGGTGGCTGAGGGAGGTTCTTGCCTTTGAGTTGGAGGTTTCTCTTTAGAATAGAATAGCAGAATTGGAAGGGACCTTTGATGTCTTCTAGTCCAACCTCTGCTCAGGCAGGAAACCCTACGCCACTTCAGACAAATGGTTATTCAACATCTTTTTAAAAACACCCAGTGTTGAAGCATTCACAACTTCTGGAGGCAACTTGTTCCACTGATTAATTGTTCTGACTGTCAAGAAATTTCTCCTTAGTTCTCAGTTGAATCTCTCCTTGATTACTTTCCACCCATTGCTTCTTGTTCTACACAGGTGCCTTACAGAATAGTTTGACTCCCTCTTCTTTGTGGCAGCCCCTGAGATATTGGAAGGCTGCTATCATGTCTCTCCTAGTCCTTCTTTTCATTAAACTAGACATACCCAGTTCCCACAACCATTCTTCATATGTTTCAGCCTCCAGTCCCCTAGTCATCTTTGTTGCTTTTCTCTGCACTCTTTCTAGAGTCTCAACATCTTTTCTACATCGTGGCAGCCAAAACTGAATGCAGGATTCCAAGTGTGGCCTTTTCCAAGGCATTAAAAAGCGGTATTAAACTTTATGTGATCTTGATTCTATCCCTCTGCTTATGCAGCCTAGAACTGTACTGGCTTTTTTGGTAGCTACAGCACACTATGCAGCACACTTTCCAGAAATTTTGCTGTCTTCCTGGCTTAATTTCTTTTTGACATATGCACCCATGTGCTTACTTTCAATTCTCTTTTAATATAGGGGGGAAAACACTATCCAAGGTAGGAGTGTGGCTGTTTTAACCCTCCTTTCTAGGTAGACCCAAAACCCCAGATCCCAGTAAGGAAAAAAATTCCTCGCTCATTCCAGGTTGCAAGTTCATATCTTGACTCCATTCACATTGGATGTTGACACTATTGCAAAGAGAAGAACAGCTGGATATTACACATTTTATGTATTTTGCCCAATATTCTGTTCCCCCTCTTTCACCATGCCAAGCCCTTCTCTGAACCAGGCAGGAGGTGGGTCAAGGGATACAGAAGAGGGAATTTCCAGGGGCCACAGTTGCCTTGCCAAAATTTGCACCTACTGAAAGATGTAAATATCGGTACTCATGGGAAATGCAGCGTGCGAAGCTGGGCAGACTCCAGTAAGCCACACCGTGAGAGTTGAGCAGGCACTGTCGGCTGGCAGATCCTAGAAAAAGAAGCAAGTCACTAGTTAAGCCCATCACTCAAAAGGACAGTACATCCAGCCCAGGGATGGGCTTCAAAATTTTTAGCAAGGGGTTCTCTGCCTGATTGCTGGGTGGGCGTGGCCATGGTGGATGTGGCCTAGTTGGTCTCTTGCACCACAATGTGTGTGTGTGTGTGTGTGTGTGTGTTTGCTTTTCCTGGGCTCTGGAGGCTTTCCTTGAGCCTCCGGGAGGACGAAAACAGCCTCCCCCAAACTCTAGTGGCCCTCTGGAGGCTGGAAATAGGCCCGTTTTCAGCCTTCCCAAACTTCCAGTAGAGTAGGCATGTTTTTCACCCTCTCCAAACCTCTGTGCAAGCCCTGCACTTAACTACATCCAAAACGGGCCACGTGGGGACTCCTAGGCAGGGCGGGGTGGACAGGGCCAGCCAGGAGTGGGATTTGGGGGTTCTCCGAACTGCACAGAATCTTAGCTAGAGGTTCTCCCGAACCCCTGCGAACCCCCAGCAGTCCACCCCTGATCCAGTCCCATCCAATTCAGTCACTTATTGCTCAGTGGTTGGGTTGGAGAGTGATGGGTTTGAAGTGACCCTAATGGCTTGTCACCTGCCCTGTAATCCAGATGTTAAGGAATTAAGAAACTCCTATTAGGGAGAAGGGAGTTCAGAAGAGTGTCAAGACATTGGCCACGACTGCATATGGAACCCACCATCTTGACTTCTTCTGAACCTCTGAGGACATCCTTGACTCTTGCAGATATTTGGTGTGCATTTAATAAGAAGGCTTAGCAACAGACCCTCAGTTCCTCAGTTGTAAACTGGGCACATTCTTTTGCTTTTATGGCAGGTAGATTTAGCATGCCTTTCTCTGCCTGAATTGCCTTATTAAAGCATTTTCAGTTGCAAATAACAAAAGAAAGAAAGAAAAGAGAGGAAAGAAAGGAAAGAAAGAAAGAAAGAGAAAGAAAAGAAAAGAAATGAAAATGCAGTATTGCATTACATTTTCAACCCAAAGCCCTTGGAAGTGAATAGGATCTATGGAAGAAATGCCTATGGGAAAACCTAAATTCTTTGGAAACAGCAATCCACTGTATTACACTTTATTTGGAATGCTTTTCAACTTCAAGTATAGAATAAGCAAGAATTGAAGTGAAAATTCAACCCAACCTTTTTTGAATGCCCTGACTCTCCCAGCTTCCATGCTAATACTGCTGTTGCCTTTCTAAATAATCATCCCCATTCTGACACATCACTGAGGGAAAGAAACAAAAAAATATATTTCCAATTTGCTTTCTTCAAAGTGTTTATTATTTATTGTGTTTATAGCTCTGGAGAGTGTGAGAGTTTGAAAATTGTGACCTTAGCAGTATTTTAAGTGGAAGGAGAGTCAGATGGGGAAGCCAACCTCAAGTGAGAGAGAAGATCCTAGTACAATCTCATTATATACAAGTCCTCAACTTATTGAGCCCACAATTTCTGTTGCTAAGTAAATTTATTTGTTTGTTAAATGAGTTTTGCCCCATTTTGTGACCTTTCTTGACACTGTTGTTACATGTTACATCTCTGCAGTTGTTAAGTTTGTAACACAGAATCTGGCTTCCTCATTGACTTTGTTTGTCAGAATGTTGCAAAGGGGATCACATGACCCGGGACACTACAACAAGGGGTGGATTGCTGCCAGAGGTGGGTTTCAGCCGGTCCTGTCCGGGACGCATGTACTGGTTGAAAGAATTTAGCATGCCTTCCCGTAGCAGGACGTCTGGGGGCCTGGTATCGGAATGGTCCCTCCTCTGGCCTGCCCTCCCCACTCGCCCGCCAGCAGAAGCCTTCCAGGAGGTTTTGGTTGGCGTGCGTGAGGAGGGAGAGTGGGGAATCACAGAGGGAGGAAATCACATGGATTCCCCACCTTCTTCATTGGAAATGAGGCAGCTGTCAGAGGAGAGAGCAGTGGGGGGGGGGGGCTTGTCCAACGAATCCTCCCCTCCTGTTCCTTCTTTTGCTGTTTGTACATGTCGCGCAGGTCGTGCTGCCGTGTCTTTCACAGCCGCCTATGTCAGCCTTTGTTTCGCTACTTCCTTTCGGCTGTCATTGAAATGGGGAGGGGAAGGCATGGTATTTGGGAAGGGAAGTTTTAAGTACAGGAGAGATTGTTAAAAGGGAGTTTTGTTCTCATCATCTACTGCGCATGTTGGAGATAGTGGATGGGCCTGCCAAGGCCAACTGTCCTGCATATCTACCTGATGATGTTTTTTGAAGATGGAACTCACATGACACCTGAGGAATTTGCAGATTGGACTAAGGATGGGGTTACCAGGGGGAGGGGTTTGGGTCACATATTGATATCTATGATTACGTGCGCTTTTGCCTCAGATCTTGCTTTGCTTAGCTGCTATTTTTTCATAACCAGTAAAAATACTCTTAATTCTGCAAAATGGAGTTAAGTGGTTTCTTTCTTAGTTGCTGAGGGAGGCTGGCTTGACAGCCTCGTTTCCAATGGGGGGGGGAAATCCATCTTTTCCGTCCCTCTCCATGGATCCCCGCCCGAATTGGAAACGAGGCAGCTGTGAAAAACAAGGCAGCGTGCCCCGCGCAGCATGTACAAAAAGCAAAAGAAGGAACATGAGAGGAGTTCCACGCAGGGCTTTTCAAACAGCCAAACTCCTCTCCTGTTCCTTCTTTTGCTGTTTGTACATGCTGCACAGGTTGCACTGCCTTTGTTTTTCACAGCCGCCTCATTTCTAATTGGGGCAGGGATCCATGGAGAGGGACGGAAAAGATGGATTTTCCCCCCTCCCAATTGGAAATGAGGTGGCTGTCAGATAGAAGAGGGCAGCACACACCATGTGGGCTTGTGCAACAGCGGAAGAAGGAACAGGAGGCAAGGATTCAGCTGTTGCACAAGCCCACGGGGACACGCTGCCTTCTTCTCTCTGACAGCCGCCTGGTTAAAAAGCCATAGCCCGCACCATTTTTCCCTGGGGGAGCTCCGCAGAACATCCTAAGACTGCATGCCACCACATCTGCCCTCTTGGAGGATAGGTTCTCTTCAGAAGGATGAGGCCCCACTGGCCTCCTCGCATTCTTTGTCTTCTGGCCACAGCCCCACACCGTGGAAAACATAGGCATGCACATGCCCCACACAATTACAGGCCCAGAGTGGGGAGCCTCTGCAAAATCCCAGGCAAGTGAGAACAAGTTCCCGCCATTACGAAGGCTCTGGAATGAGGGATGGAATCTTCACCATGGGACAGTAAAGCTCTGTCCGCCAGAGGCAGCAGGACCAAGGCCCTTCTCCCAACTGGCCCTTCCTCCCTCTGAGGGTGAGGGACCCAGCCAGAGGTTTCTTGCTTCCTTGCGTGGCAAGAGAGAAAGTTGCCTGAGCTGCATTTTGACTTGAAACTTGCTGTTCCAGCAACCCAAAGGGGACATTCTCCCAGCGGCATCTCAGGCAACTTTCTCTCTTGCCGCGCAAGGAAGTGAAGCCAAATTTATTTATTTAATATTCCACTCCAGCCTCCCCGCCCTACTACATTAAGATCCCCGCGCTTCCCATTCTCGCTGGAAGCACGCAGGCCATGCGAGTGAGCAGGAATGTGAGGCCCTCTGATGATCTGAGGGGAGCCGGGAGGTGCCAAACTGCACCCAGCTGTCCTCACTCCCTCCTGGCTAAGGGTGGGAGCACCTGAGACGTCACTGGGAGAATGTCCCCTCCGGATTGCCGGGACAGCAAATTTCAAGGGAGAATGCAGCTGCTGGAATCGGTGTGCCACTGCGCCTGCAACTTAATGCTCTCCAAGAAGCCTGCGTTACCAGGAGCAGCAGAAGCAGCAATACCGTGCGCCACCGCAACCCCCGGTGTCCAGAGTCCTCCTCGGGAGCCAGGCGGCCGTTTGTGCATCTCTCCTGAGCTTTTCTTTGGAGGTTAAATGGCAGGCACCCAGCTGGCAGAGCCTCCAGGTGAAAGGCAAGTGAAGGGCACAGTGATGGGAGAGACTGGCCATCTCCAAAGCCAGCTCTTGAGGAAGGACACAGAGATGAGTCCCAGGGCTCACTTGCCTGCCTCCTTCCTCCGAGAGCTGTGGGCGCCAGGGAAAATGAGGCTTCTTTGCCAGCTTCCCAATTGGCAAAACAGAAATTTTCACCAACTGGAAGGTATGTGTGTGTGAGAGAGAGCCGGGGGGGGGGGGCGAGAGAGAGAGAGAAAGAAAGAGAAAGAGTAAGAGAGCATGAAAGGAAGGAAAAGGGATAGATAGAAAAAGAGAGAGAGAGAGAGAAAGAAAGAAAGAAAGAGAAAGAAGGAAAGAGAAAGTAAGTGGAGGAGAGAGAGACACAAGAAAGAAAGAAGGAAGGGAGGAAGGGAGGAAGAGAAAGAAAGGAAAAAAAGAAAGAGAGAGAGAGAGGCACACAGACACAAGAAAGAAAGGAAGGAAGGAAGAGAAAGAAAGGAAGGAAAGAAAGAAAGAGGGAGGGAGAGAGGGAGATAAGAAAGAAGGAAGAAAAAAAGAAAAAGAGAACTTATGATCACAATTGAGCCCAAAATTTTGGTTGCTAAGCAAGAGCGTTGTTAAATGAGGTTCACCACATTTTACAATTTGGCCACTCCCATCCAGTCACATAATGGCCAAGCCACACCCACAAAATAGGCCACACCTACAGAATAGGTTTTTAAAAAATTTGAAACTTACCACTTGTTGCCACCAGTTTTACTACCAGTTCGCAACCCGTGCTCCATGCACATGCGCTGTTCAATGAAAATTGTTCTTCGTGCATGCACAGAAAAATTTACAGTGAACTGCGCACATGCAGTCACTAAAAATCAAAATGGCATCGGCCAGCGTCAGCAAGGGAACCAGTTCGGGGGCGTGGCAGGCCTGGGTCGCTGCCGGTTCTGAGCCCCAAGCCTGAATTCCCCTATCAATTCGGCCAAACTGGGAGCAACCCACCTCTGACTGCAACCATCATAAATATGAGTCAAGTGTCAAGGGTCTGAATTTTGTTCATGCAACCATGGGGATGTTGCAACCACCTAAGTGTGAAAAATGGTCATGTCACATTTTTCAATGGCTTTGTAACTTCAAACGGTCACTAAATGGACTGTTGTAAGATGAAGAACTACCTGTTTTTCATGTCACATTTATTTTTTATTTTATTTATTAAATTTATTGGCTGCCCATCTCACTACAGGGCAGACTGAGTTTCCTTATTTGGAGTATGTCCCCCAACATTTGATTATAGCCTGTTTGTTTGTTTTTTTCTCTTATAAGATAGAAACCAAGCTATTCCTTTTTAGTTGAAGTATGGAGCTTTCTATTTCTTTATTTAACAAATTTATAAAGTTTTCCATCAATACAAGGAACTCTGGGCAGCAAAGGGACATAAAACATAACCAAACTATGTTTGCTCTGATTCATAAGAAAATGGGTCGTGGCCCCTAAAAATGTCATTAGCAATTTATCACACAAAAACTCAGTTAAATCTATCAACGTTCCCCGCACAAGGCTTAGGGGAACAGCTTATGAAAGCTTAATAGAATTGTGGCCATCAGGGACTGTTCTACAAGACAGTTAATGTAATAGAGAAGGTACACCTCCTGGGGCTCAACAATGACATTGCTTGCAGATGTGGTGGTGTAGAATCTCCAGATAAAGCAGAGGATTCCACAAAACCACAGGGGGAGATTCCACAACAACAGGGGGGGAGAGGCTGGTTGACTTAGAGTCACTCCATGGGAGGAAGTGAAAGAGGCCAGACTCCTGAAGTCTTCATCTGCCTGTTCCCAAGAAAATCTCACAGTTCGTTTGGTGAGATTCTTATAAAGAGAACAACAATAAAGGTGCTAGTTTGACCTACTCATAGAGTCATGCTGGTTCCTTGCACCTGACAGGGATGCCTGGCAGAAACCATCAGGGACAGGTGGTCCCACAGGTAACCTAGCCCCATTCTATGCAAGGTGAAAGTGGCATCTTGAATGGCACTCAGGTCAGTCCTGTTCCCATAATGAAGTAGGAATGTTTATATTGAAGAATTTTGCTTCTTTCAATATGCCGCCTTTCATCGTGGGTCAAAGCAATCATGTTTGAAAAAGAAGGCTTGGAAAAAGTATAAAGGTAAAGGTTCCCCTCGCACATATGTGCTAGTCGTTCCCGACTCTAGAGGGTGGTGCTCATCTCTGTTTCAAAGCCGAAGAGCCAGCACTGTCCAAAGTCATCTCCATGGTCATGTGGCCGGCATGACTAAATGCTGAAGGCGCAGAGAACGCTGTCACCTTCCCACCAAAGGTGGTCCCTATTTTTTCTATTTGCAATTTTTACGTACTTTCAAACTGCTAGGTTGGCAGAAGCTGGGAGAAGTAACGGGAGTGCACTCCATTACGTGGCACTAGGGATTTGAACCACTGAACTGCAGATCTTTCTGATCGGCAAGCTCAGAGTCTTAGCCACTGAGCCACCGTGTCCCTTTGCAAAAAGTATAGCTTTCTCTAAATTCAAAATCAGAAAATTGAAAATAGTTGCTTCCCCCCACCCCAAGATGGGAAATCAATTATTTTTTAATTCAGTAAATTTTGGTGATGGGTGGAAGGCAAGGCACAACTCCACAAGAATGTTCCGTTGTGGTTATTGTAAACCAAAGGTCAGAAGCAAAATTGGAAATTCCTTTCAGAAGGAAGAATGACAATGACCTACAATAAATTGAAGGAAGATTGACCAGGGTTGTATTGTAAGCAAACCAGTTGGTACAGATAACCAACTTCTGTCTTCTTTTTACTGGTATTGCTACTGTTCAACATCTAGAATTGCTTCCTACTTGAAAAGGAATCTTATCAGATATTCCTTCCATTCCCCACCATCTAATCAGAGCTGATGAAGCTTCTTGGAAGAGAAGCGAAATGTCTTCAAGAAAAAAGCAAGGTAGTCCAGTTGCCTCCTGAAAAAGCACCTCTGAGATATATCAGAGATTGCAACTTCAAGTAAGAAGCGTTCTGAGGCTTTGTTTTAAATTAAAGAGTGGTAGTACTACATCCAACCTGAGGTTTTATTTGTGCATGGAATCTGTGTTTCAATTGTATAATTCATCTAAATCCAAACAGATTTCTATTAAGATGGATTCGAATTTACTACAATGTGCAATTTTATTCAAATTATATTATGTTGACGGTGGTCTTTGCTAGTCATTTTTAGCTTGGGTTTAAGAGGAGTTTTTAGTCTCTTAAGATGATTTATATGGTATATTTAATTATTCACAATGTTAATGATATTTAAGACCTCCCTGACATTTTAAAGTCCCCAGTTCATTTATCTGCATTATATTATTTTACTTTTTTCCCCTATTTCTTCTTGTATATGTAATTTTCTTTGAAGTATTCAATAAAGGGGGAAAATATGGGGTTGCACTGTAACTCCCATCTAATCCAGTCACCTTGACCCTGATGGGACCAACAGTCCAATACATCTAGAATCCAAAAAGTGGTTGCCATTCAAGTCAACTAACGTGGCTCTCTATTTTCAGAGTGCAATCCAATTTAGAAAAGGGGTCTCAATCATACATCCTCCCCACGTTTCCAATTGTCCTCTGTGATGTTTTAGGCTCTAATTTGGAGAACCTACATTGTCAATCTCTACCCAGATATCTACCTACCTGTAGCATTTGATGGGCATTTGTTGTAGACTGTTTCACCAGCTGCAGCTTTCTTCCAAGTCATCAGGGCAATGGACTCATCCTTGCACATCTCGTGGAAGGCTGGAAGGAGAGAAGAGGGAACTGGTAGGGCAGCAGAACAAATACCCGCACCTAGCAAAGTTAGCCCAAAGATAAGACAATGGAGGAAAGAAGGACAGCAGATGCAATGGTCTATCACCAAATTAAGTACGTGCAGATCAGTGACGTGCAGTGAGGTTTACGGTTGGTGAGGCAAGAGCGCGGCGGCGGCGAGAAGCAGCGTCCCCGCTGCTGTCCCCGACAGAGGCGTCTCGCATCTATGTCCGCCATAGATGTGAGATGCCTCTGTTGGACACAGCGGTGGGGACGGAGGAGGCAGGGGGTGAGGCGGCAGCCGGCGAAGAAAGGGGAGAGGAGGAGGAGGAAAGGGAGAGGGGAGCAGGACGGGGCTCCCAGTGGGAGGGAGAGAAGAAAGGGAAGGGGGGGCACAGCAGGCAAAAGAAAGAAGGCGCCAGCCCGCCAGCAGAGGCGGGTAAAAGACCCGCCTCTGCTGGCGGGCTGCCCCTCTCTTCTCAAACCAGCTGCCCTCCCTTCCCTCTCTTCTCAAACAAACTCTCTCTCAAATTGAGAGAGAGTTTGTTTGAGTGAAGTGAAGAAACAAACACATGCACATACACATACACACATACAAATTACTCACAATAAAAAATTACTTACAAATTACAATAATTTTGAATTCCTCCCTCCGACTCAGGACCCACATACCTTTTCCAGCTGTGTCACAGAGGATTTCAACTCTCCTCTTGACTGTCATGATGAAAATGTAAAAAATGTAAAAAGAAAAAGGCAAAAGCTGCTGCTGCCAGAGCAGGAGGAGGCGAGAGAACCACGTGCCTCCTTTGCATAAGGAATTTTTCACCTTTTAACCCTTGCTTAACTCTGCTCAAGTGATCATAAAGATAGAGCAAAGGAGGCACGTGGTTCTCTCGCCTCCTCCTGCAGTTAAGCACTAAGCAGAGTCATCCACTGTGACTCTGGCAGCAACTACCTCAGCCTTTTTCCTTTTACATTTGTTTTTCTTTCTCATGATGACAGTGGTGAGGCCCTGCCTCCCCTGCCTCCCCTGACTGCACGTCCCTGGTGCAGATGAATTATCTTGTATTTTTTCCCTACCAATTCTCATTTCTCATATCTAATTTAAAATGTGCTTTTCAATTTATTTCTTTTTAAAAATATTTTTATTAAGCAGTTTGTTTGTTTGTTTTTTAAAAAAAAGACCTTTTTTTTTGCAATTTCCTTCTGTACAACATTTCCACCTCGGTATGCATACATTGTAAATACACTTCTCCCCCCTTATTTCCATTTCTCTTTGCCTATACATAGGATACTATTATATACATTCCTTAATTTACAATCCTTCATTATGTACCCTTTCCATTTATACATGTTTGTTCATCTCTACCTATACATTGCTAATTTCTAACTCCTGTGTCTTCTTCATTTAGTCTTTCCTTAAGCTTTACACCTGTCCTCTAGCCATTTCTACCACTCATTCCATACCATAGAATGGTAGAGTGTGTAGAGATGGACAAATTTACAAAAGAAATAAAAGAAAAGGAGGAAACAGAATATTATATGGCTTTTAAATTTATTTCAGCAGCATTTAGAACAGCAGCCCCCAATCTTTTGGGCACCGGGAACTGGTTCTGTGGAGAGAGGATTTTCCACAAACTGGAGGGACCGTGGTTTCATGTGCTACCTGTCTCATGCAGATGGGGCTTCACATGTTTGTGCAGCCCTGTTTCTGGCATGCTGCAGACCAGTGCTGGTCCATAGATCAGGGGTTGTGGGACCCCTGATTTAGAATATACCCCCAAGGATGAAGCTGTGTAACGGTACCTGGGAAAGATCTTGGGGAACAGGAGGAAGGGTTGCAGACTGAGCAATGGTCAGATAAAAGACAGCTGAGCACACAGAATAAAAGTGGGTGTCAGGCCTGCCGCCATCTTTTCTTTTGGATCTTTGGCCTGCCACCCTTTCTATTATTCTACTATGCATTTTCTATTGTGGGAAAATGGGAGGGGGGATTGTAGGAGTGAGATGCGATGTAGCCATAATAAAATTCCTTTCTAGAAAGCCAAGTCCTTTGTCTTTGCACCTCTGCACCTGACCGGAACTGGATGGGTGGAAGCTGCCAGCATGGCAGTGGAAGATGGGACCCTGTGATGGACTTGTGGGCGCGGGGGCAAGATCTCAAACTTTCAACTGGGTAGGGGAAATCGGGAAGCTTTCAGATTCGGGTTTTCCCAGATGTGCCAACATGGCTCTCTTAATAAATTGGAACTTTGAGGAATCCTTTGCCTCGGACTCTGATTTACTTTTGGATGCTATTTGGAACCCTGACAGTGGGTGGGGCAAATGTGTCAAAAGGGACCCGCCCTAGGTTCTTGGGCTGCAAAAGCAAAGTGGGGGAGATGCATTTTCAGACTTACAAGATTCTGTTGATGTAACCTTACAACAAAGATAATGCTAATACTTCTGGGTCTGCCTCTTATCTGAAGTACCTCACAAGACTGACCACCGGTGTCAACTTGACCCTGTGAGATGACAAAATGGCCACAGACACTAATGGATGCCCAGTCATGCATATTGTGGAGGAAATCTGTGTTAGCATAAGATGAGGAGGGGGGAAATAGGAGTCTCATAGCATCTGTTCAGATTTGAATAAAATTTAAGGTAAAATAGGTGCTACCCGACACTTCCTGATGCAGGGGTGGGTTCCGGCCACCATTACTTCCGGTTTGGTAGTAAAAAAATTTTTGTGTGCGTGCGTATTTTCATTTAAAATGATCTGTGCATGTGCACAACATTAAAAATGAATAAAATTACATTTTTAATGAAGATTGTTCTGCGCATGTGCAGAACAGAAAATCAAGATGGCGCCGCTGATCATAGAACCGGTGTGGTCATGTGTCCACCGGAGTTACTACCTATTTGGCTGAACCAGACTGAATAAGTAGGAACCCACATCTGTTCTTTATTGGACAGTTATCTTTCAATCCCGCACAATTTGCAATTTCTTCTCCTCATACATTTAAAGATGTACGGACTTCAACTCCCAGAATTCCCCAGCCAGCATGACTCACATCTTTGATTTGCCAAGGTAGAGAAAACCCACATCAAACTGAATTAAAACCATGTCAGAGAACTTTCCTGCCCATCCCTTTTGAGGAGGGCTGCCATATGCCAAATGCTACAATGCCAAATACCTGGGCATTTTTTCTCGTTGCAGGTCTTCACTTCTTCCCCGCTGCCCTCACAGGGGTAGTCTTGTGCTCCCATCCCTTGGCACATGCGGAAACGTTTCTGCCAGCCGGTATCACAAGTCTTGGAGCACATGTTCCATTCACTCCATGGACCCCATCGGCTTGCAGCTGCGGACAAGCAAGAGGAAAGGATTATGGGATTTTGAACTCCATGGCACACATTCTCTGCTCTCTTTTTTTTCTTTTTAATTTTTTTTATTCATTCCCTATTAAAATATCGGACACAGCACCACCATCCTGGCATTATCTCTGCCATACACACTATAATATATAACAAATATCATATATACTCATCATGCACTAAGTATATGTAATTGTTCTGCCCAATATACTCATTTATATCTACACATATTATAACACATTTCATGTCTACAAATCCTATTTATTTCCTGTTCCAACTCCCACCTCTCAGTTCCAACCATTGGTAATATCTATTCCATATATCATGATATTCTGTCTGTCCTTTATTCTTTAATTCGAACGTCAATCTAGCCATTTCTGTGCAATCCAATACTTTCTTTATTATCTCTCTTTGTAAAGGTGTATTTTCACTTTTCCATTGTTGGCCGTGTACCATTCTCGCTGCTGTTATGATGTATAGTATTTATCCCATTTATTTATTTTATATTTATTTATCATGTGGCACCTGCAGAGATCATGTAATCACTGATATACAACACTAACAAAACTCATACATACAAACACAATGTAAGTTTAAGTAGAGCATCAGCAAGTATGTATATATAAAATATGTAGATGGTACAAGATCAGTGGTGGGTTGCAGACGGTATGCCCCAGTACGGACATACCGGAGCCTGCCCGGGGCACCGGATACCATTCCGGTATGGTGCTCCAGAGGGGCCACCTGCCCGCCCGTGCTCCTTACCGGTCTTTTAAGTCTTTGGTGCTTCCATGCACGCGCACAGCACGTACAGTGCCTGCGCGATGCTCCGCCGAGCAACTGGAGCATCGCGGAGGTGTCTCTGGATGGTAAGACGCATGCTTGCACTGCAGGCGTTCATATGGAGGATGCCGGGCCCCGTTGCAACCGTACTGGTTGCAGTGGGATCCGGAACCTATCACTGTACAAGCTAAAAGATAAAATATTAAATTAAGGTAAAACCATGGGGGTGGGGGAATCACCGTACTACAGCACCATAGAGTCGCAATAGGATAAACGTTTTTATTCAATATCTAAAGAAGCTAATCATCTAACTGCTTCTGGTGTGGTTGTGATGAGATCATCCCAGATGCCTTGAAATTCCCTGAGGAGACATTTTCAATCCATATGTGTTATTGTTTGTTCCAGTACACCGCAGTCACATTGCAGGTGCTTGGCCATTCTCAATTTAAACAGCTTTGCTTAGTTCTGGCATGTCTTGTCCTGATGCAATTCAAGTGGCTCCATACTTTTTCGGAGCAGATGCATTTCTGGATGTGGTTGTTTTGTTTTTTTGAATCTCCATGATCTGATTGATTACAGTTATTAAACGTCACGCATTGTAATCAAAATTCTTCCTCTAGATCCTAAGATTGTGATAAGTTACCCTTAATTAGTTTCTTAGACTTCAGCTTGGTGTGAGGTAGAGATTATTCACACATGTCCATGCATAATCTCCTAATTTGCTTTCCTCTTAGCTGGAGGACCAGATAGAAGGGCGCTGAAGATGAAAGGACACCTTTTGGATCTGAGGGGTGCAACGGGGCTGGCTGATAATGGCTTTAATTAAATACTCCACAGATGATTAAACCTATTTATCAATAATTCAGATCTCATTTAAACTAAAATGGCCTCTCTTCTCACCCGGGGTTGTGATCACCAGGAATTCATCTCCCATCCCTCAGGAGGTACTACTCTCTTTTCAAGAATGCATCTTTAACAGATGCAGAGAATCTTGAGATACAAGGCAATTGCTGAAAAAAAAAAAAAAAAGCAACCGAAAGAAACAGGTGTAATGGGGCCGGGCACCCACCACATGAATGCACGTAGCACACGCATGCGTAATTACTGCCCGTGATGCTCCAGATGCATAGCGGAGCATTGTGCAGGCGCCATACACTCCATGCGCGTAAGCCCCCAAAACTTCAAATACTGGTAAGGAGCGTGGGCGGGGAGGGGGCCTCCGGAGCATCGCACTGGAATGGTACCTGGTGCTCCCAGCAGGCACCAGTACAGCCATATCGGGGTGTACCGGTCATAACCCACCACTGGATCACCCACAAAAAACCAGTTTGTCAAGACCAGAGTAGGTCCTGGGTCCCTCACATAGGCAAATACTATATTCTTCCCAAATTTCTGATGGTAATGGACCTCTTTTTAGTCTCAGATTTTGTTCTGGAAGCATACCTCACCCCTCATGTCCTGGTACCAAAATTAATCTTCTTTAGAGGAATGTAATCCATGGCCAGAGTTCCTAGCAATCTGCAATGGCGAAGATGACAGAGTGCTGTCCCCAGCTGCTCTTCCGGGTTCCGATGTGTGCATGTGTGCCAGACAGCTTGTCCAGCATGCATGCGTGTGATGAAACCTGGAAGAGCAACTGGTTGTTGCATGCATGTGCATTTGCACCAACCAGCTGCTCTCTTGCAGGTTCTGTCGCTCCAGCATACTCACACATACACACACATGCTTCACTTTTGGCACTTAGTGCTGAAAAGGTTAACCATCACTGCTGTAGGTGACAGCACCGGAAGTGTGAGGCCCCTGTCGAAAAGTCATTGGTTTTCTTCATTGGGTGTCACCCATTTGAGGATGGCCAGGTCAAGGAACAGACACTACGGAGATGCTACTCTAGCATTGTAGCCTCTCTATGTAGGCAGCCATGGATTAACCTTTAAGCAGAATAAGAATGTGGGTAGGACACCAAGTGACTGAATGTGGGGGTGGGGGACATATCACTAGTTCCTCTTAACTAGTGCAAGCTCAACAGAGAGAGATCCAACCTAGAAATCAAGAGACGGTGAGAACAATTAATCAATGGAATAGCTTGTCTCCCAGAATTGTGGATGCTCCATCACTGAAGGTTGTTTTTTTTTTTAAAAAAAATAATTTTTATTCAACATTTTTTAAACATTAAAATCATGATTAAACTTTTACAGCTTTCCGTTATCTGTCATTGTTTTGTTCTAATTTTGAATTTTTCATTCTGAGGACTATTGTTTTATACATATACCTCCTTATTTCATAGTTACTCATTTATATAATATATACATCATATACCCCTCTGTTAGTCTTTAAATATATACCATTTCCTTTTGTTATACTTTCTATGTATTCATTATATATTATTTACATCTCTTTTCTAGCCAATTATACCACCTGTTACAAGTCTTAAAATACTCTGTTTCCTCTCTATCCCTTAGCTCCATTGTTAATTTATCAATTTCCGTGCATTCTAGCACCTTTTTTTATGATCTCTGCATTTGAGGGGACTTTTTTTTTGTTTCCAATTTTATTTGAAGGTTTTATTTGGAGAACCAGGATGGAATGAGGATTCCTGGCTTGGACAAGGGGTTTGACTAGAAGAGCTAAGTTTCTATGAACTATCCTGTCATTAAAGCTTTCACTGCCATACTAAACTTTAGTTTTCAATATTGAATGAGTCTTAATGTGTCAGTTATGCCATAGAAGGGATGAGAGGGACCAAGGTTGGGCTGGGTTTAGGCAGTAGATATAAACAAACATGCAAGAGAGACAATCAAAAAGCTTAAAAGGAAATAAAAAGACAAAATATCCCTCATCAGCTATCAGCACCCTAATTAACGGAGATTAGTGCCAAGATTAACACTGGAACAACAATCAAGCAGCAACAATCAAGGAACTAGCAACTTAGACAAACAAGCTAACATTGAACAGCGTCTAATCAAGGGACTACCAGGACGACTCCTGCCAACACTGACAGGGCAAGTCACTTGCATATAGAGAGCAAAGCCCACTTCCTTCTAGCACAGATGATGCTACCTGATGGAAACATCTGCAAGAAAACAACCAAGCTCAGAGAGCATCAAAGACCCTGCATATGTTGACCTTAATCAGACCCTGATTATAGAGTAGGATAATGGGATCATGGAAACCTTTCTCTGACCCATCTTGCACTACACAAAATCAAGGGCAGGCTATTTTGAGTTTCTTCCACCCATCTGTGAAGTCACTTCTTTAAGTCCCTCTCTGTCATTTCTTTCATGCCTTCAGGATCAACATCAAACTCCTTCATTACAGGAATGACTGGACAATCTAAGTCAGAGGTCTCCAAACTTGGCAACTTTAAGACTTGGGACTTCAACTCCCAGAATTATGGAGAATTCTGGGAGTTGAAGTCCACAAGCCTTAAAGTTGCCAAGTTTAGAGACCTCTGATTTAAGTGATCAGGTTCTGTGGAAGTTGACTGCTGTCTCTTTGCCTACTTATAAGGCAATACAGCAAGCAGCCAGTTCAGTTATCTTTTCGCATCAGGAACAATCCATTGCGCATCTAATGCAAAAATGCAATGTTTTGCTTCAGTTCCAAGGGAGAATGCTTAGAAGCAGTTTAATGCTGAGAATCATTCGGATACACAAGAGGAAACATTCTTCATGAGAAGATACTTTGTGCATAAAGGAGCCTTTGATAATTAAATTTATTATGACATACCACTATATTTTTCTCGGCAAAAATTACAAAGGACCACTCCACTCTTCCCTTACCTGATCTCTTAACATTTTGCTCGCCTGAAATATTACAGGTTCTAGCCAGGAAATTATATTTTTTAATGCTCCCAATAAGCGTTCAACAAAAGTCATCATGCAAAGAATGATTGCACATTGGGGAAAAGACTGCTGCTTTTCTGTCTTCTTTTTGGAGGGTTAGCATTAAAAATGCAGGGCTCTTGCCATGACACCGTCTCATTCATGTGCCTACTGCTATAAAGGTCTAGGAGAGGAAGGGGCAGCCTACTTAGTATGGGAGCCACAAGTTGCTTTTGTAATGACAAAGACCTTATGCAGCATAAGTGACCAAAGGGAGGTGGGGGAATCTCTTTTTTATGAATTTTTAAAGCATTCGAGAGTATTAACCCTCTGCAATTATGCAGGCACTCATTTCAACCCTTAATTAGACCACTAAACATGCAAAATCTTTGGTATTTTGGCAGCAGCATGGCTGTGCATGGCTGTTGGGACTGGGAACTGGGCATCAGGGTCTTCAGTGGCTGCTTAATATTTTCCCCTCCCAAGCAGAATCTCCTGGGGAGCATTTAGCAAGACTGATTGAGATGAACTGGATGGAGTTACAAGAATTCCAGCAACTGAACCATTTCCCATTTAGAATCAAACTATCTCCAGGTGTTGTGGCCCGCTAGTGACCAGCAGAGCTGGCAATAGATTTGGACAGATTGGGAGGAACATGGGCCAGTCCTGGAGGCTGGGAAAGGCTCAGACAAGGGCTCTATATCGGAGGCAGAGAGGGGCCCAAGGCCATCTAATTGTTGTTTGCTGCCTCCGGAACCACCGGAGTTGGACATTAGTGAGGCAGAAGAACAGCAAGAGACTGTTCCCAGTGTGCACATGCACAGAGCTGCCAGAAGATGAGAATCATAAGAAAACAGGGTCGTCTTGGAGTCAGGCTTGGAGATGATTGGCCCCTCCCATAAGACATAAAATAGGAGCAAACGGTACATGAACTTTTGCAGGGATCAATTAGTTCACCTGGTCAGTTCAAGTTTTGAAAAGTTCTGTTTGACTCTGTGCTAAGTTTGGCCTTGCTCTGCATTTGGCAATTAGGCCTCTGGCAGCAATCCCAGGGAGAGAAGGTAACCCCTAAAAGACTGTGGCAACTCGAACAGACATCTGTCTGAACCTTCACAGACTTTTTGTGAAGCCCTGCGGACTGTGAATGACCATAATTTATAGCTGTATAAATAAAAGAGAGTTTTGGGGGCTAAGATTGTGATTTATGCTTTCTCAGGAAGCCTAGGTCAGGACACCAGGTAGGTTGTAAGGACCCTTTGATTTTCTTTCAAACAGTCTCCTGATGATTTGGAAATAATAGCATACAGTTGGAGTTGGAAGGAACTTTGGAGGTCTTCTAGTCCAACCCTCTGCTTAAGCAGGAGATCCTATACCATTCCAGATAAATGCCTGTCCAATATCTTCTGAAAAACCTCCAATGTTGGAGCACCCATAACTTCCAGAGGCAGGTTGTTCCACTGATTAATTGTTCTCACTGTTAGGAAATTTCTCTTAGTAGGAAGGTGGGTCTCTTCACTAACAATTTGGAATTTGGCTGGTTTCATAACAGGCACTTCAATCCATAGCAGTCTGGAAACCAACTCTTAGACCTAATCTAGGAAATATCCTATCGTCTGATTTTGCTGAAGGAAGGTATAAGAAGAAGTCTTGATTCCTTTAGAATGTGAACTTCTTGGTCCTGGAAATAGTTTTGCTCTCCCTGGAAAATTCCCATTGCCGAATCTCCTGCTTCACAAAACTTTCAACTGGCTGCAGAGTCCTCCCATAGGGAAACTTGTCAACCTGTCATCATCATCATTGTCTCTTGGGCTCAGAATCATAAATAACCACAACTTCGATCCAGCAACTAATCATTTTCATGCTGCTGCACTGAGGCATATGAGCCTTGGATCTCCTTCTTGGGCATTAAAAGGTAAAGAAAGATTTCCCTTGTCAGTCATGCCTGACTCTAGGGGGCAGTGCTTATCCTAATCGAATGAGCCAGCATTGTCTGAAGATGCTTTTGTAGTCATGTGGCCAACATGACTATATACCAGTGGTGGGTTCCGGATCCCGTTGCAACCGTACTGGCATCCTCTACATGAATGTGTGTAGCGCGTACATGCATTCTTACTGCTTGCCATGCCTCCGCGAGCCTCCACAATGCTCCAGCTGTGGCACTGTGCTCTCTGTGCACGTGCGCGGAAGCGCCAAAGAGCTCAAATACAAGTAAGGAGCTCGAGCGGGCAGGTGGGGCCTCCAGAGCACCATACTGGAATGGTACCCAGTGCTCTGGGCAGGCACAGGTACGCCCGTACTGGGTCATACCACCTGCAACCCACCACTGCAATATACCAAAGGTGCACAGAAAGCTTCACACCAAAGTGGCACTTGTTTATCTACTTGCATTTACATACTTTTGAAACTGCTAGGATGGCAGGTCTTGGGCAAGAACAGGAACTCACTAAAGTGGAGTTCTTGACTCACAATCAGAAGGTTGTGAGTTCAATCCTAGGTAGAGGCAGATGTAGGGTCTTCTGCTTGGGCAGGGGGTTGGACTAGATGACCTGCAAGGTCCCTTCCAACTCTGTTAATCTGTTATGGGGTATTTAAGTCTCAAACTACCAGCCTTCTCATTGACAAACCCAGCATCTTACCCACTTGGCCACTGTGCCCCCTGTCCTTGGCATTAAAATTACATATAAGCTATAATAACTGCCAGATGATTTTAAGAAGGCTACCTACAGAAACCTTAATAGTTCTCTATAGAATAATGGGTTCGGGCATTGGTAGAGACAGTTTCTGCTTGATGCACTGGATAAAAACTGGATTCTCACCTGCATCTTGGCTAAGTGCCTAGCCCAGCTTATACAGAAGTTCACAATCAAAGCTCTTAGATTCTCACAGCCTCTTTAAATGGGTTTCTTGCAAGGAAAAAGGACTCTGCTTACTGAGTCTTGGTAAATGGACATGCCATATGTACTTTAGCTCTCATTTACTATTGAGCATATGAGATAAAATTTCCTTGTACCTTTGATTCTTTTTCTAAGAATTTCTTGACTGGAGGGGTGAGGAGTTTACTATCTATTTAGAAGATACAAAATACATATCCATCTTTTCTTCTTCTGCAATATCTGAAAATATCCCTTCCTTTTCCCAGGCTAATTCCATATAAGCTCCTTTTGATAAGATATTTTACTTCTTAACTTTTGGCTTGTAGAGAATCTTTCTATTAGTGTTTTGTAATTATGATAAAAGGAACATCGTGGCTCAGTGGCTTAGACGTTGAGTTTGTCTATCAGAAAGGTCGGCAGTTCAGTAGTTTGAATTCCTAGCACCGCGTAACAGAGTGAGCTCCCATTACTTGTCCCAGGTTCTGCCAACCTAGCCGTTCAAAAGCATGTAAAAATGCAAGTAGAAAAATAGGAACCACCTTTGGTGGGAAGAGAATGTGCTCTGTGCATCTTGAGCTTTCAGTCATGCCGACCACATGACCACAGAGAGATCTTCGGACAGTGCTGGCTCTTCAGCTTTGAAACGAAGATGAGCACTGCCCCTCGAGTCGGGAATGACTAGCACATATGTGCAAGGGAAACCTTTACCTAATTATGATAAACTTGCTCCGTAGCAACTCCATACCCAGCCAAAGTCAAAATTTTAGAGATCTGGATTCTAGTCTTATTTCAGAGGCAGACACTTCATAACCTGAGAAAGGAACAAGGTGACCCCCTAGTTACTGAAAACAGGAAGACACAGTGATTTACCTTGCAGGATGAAGGAGAATCCAATAAACATACCAAATAATCCCAAAAGGGTGAACAATAGTATTCAGACATCGGCTGAGCTTCAGAGAGAAGCTCTGTCAGAGTTCCAAATAGCACCCAAAAGTACATCAGAGTCCAAGGCAAAGTATTGCTCAAAATTCCAATTTATTAAAAGTGTCATGTTGGCACATCTGAAGGCTTCCCAGTTTTCCCCACCTAGTTGAAAGTTCAAGATCTTGCACCCACACCCACAAGTCCATCACATGGTCCAATCTCCCACTGCCATGCTGGCAGCTCCACCCCTCCAGTTCCAGTCAGGTGCAGAGGTGCAGAGACAAAGGATGACCTTGACATTCTAGAAAGAATGTTGTTATGGCTACATAGCATCTAAATCCTACAATCCCCCCTTCCATTTTCCCACAATAGAAAATGCATAGAAGAATAATAGAAAGTGTGGCAGGTGAAAGATCCAAAAGAAACGGTGACTGCAGGCCTGACACTGCCACTTGTGGACTTCATATGTGGACTTCAAGAAGACCCAGAATTCCCCAGCCAATTGTGTTGGCTGGGAAATTCTAGGAGTTGAAGTCCACAAATGTTAAAGTGGCGGAAGTTGAGAAATACTGATCTCAGGGATATTAACTAAAATGCTGTGACCATCTCCAGGCCGAGCTGTCACTCTTCAGTAAAAACTGGCAAATTAAACTTGATTCTGAGGGATGATGGGGAGAAGGTAGGCAGAGCAGCCCAAAGGCATCTGTCTGATGGCTGTCATATCTTCAAACTTGCTGCATTAGGAGCTGTGATTTTACAAAGAACAGCTGCTGCTCCAAACCAATTGGCAGAAGATAGGGAGATGTTAACCATGACTTGCCAAGTCTATAGCCCAGGATTTGGATAGCATCAACCCAAGATTCTGGGGTACAATTTATAATTGGGTTCTTAAAAGGTGGGAGTTGTACAGTTTGGCCAAGGAAAGGAGTCAGGATTATGAGGTCCTTGAAGACTATCTTCTTCCCATTTGGCTACCATCTAGGTCAGCGGTCATTCTCTGGTATTCCTGATAAAGCAAGGAAGACTTTGGTTCCCACATCATGGCTGCTCCTTAGCAGAAGACTTCCAAGGATCAACACATGGCTGGGTTTCAGTCCTCATGAAAAGATTTCATGGCAGAGTTGGGCAGCTGTTCTGCCTTCAGATGTGGCATTCTGCCTAATTCATTGCAGGTAGTCCTTGACTTGTAGCAGTTCATTTAGTGACCACTGTTCTGACCTAGGCTTCATCAAATCACGAAACAGACTCATTGTCCCCCCCAAAAAACCCTCTTTATTTTGGCTAATGTGTATTCCTAGCATTCACATCCATCAAAATCCTGGCAAACAATCTTTCAAGGGTGAATTGCAAACACAGACCTTATCAGCCCTTGGATAGTTGCCAGGTTGATAGCTTCCAGATGCAATGCTGTACAAGGAAATACTTGGCTAGGAGTCTCTCAGATAAGCAAATCTTCACGCTAACAAACTAATTGTCTCCTGCAAACACCATTCCTATTTGTTCCCTATGGGAGAGGCCATTCAGCATCCTCTTGTGCCTTTACTCCCACGTTGACTGTTGTTCCTTAATTGGTCCCTTCTCCTGACAGCTCTGCTCATGTGCACATCGGGAACAGGTTCCAGCTGGTCTTCAGATTTACTTATCTCTGACTCCGAAGGTAGCTGATAACTGTCGGAGGGCCTGCCCTCCCCCTCTGCCTCTGACGCAGAGCCCTCACCAGAGCCTTCCCCCGACTCCAAGACTGGCCCATGTTCCTCCCCAACCTCCTTATTGGCTGAATCTGCCACCAGCTCCACTGGCTGCTAGTGGGCCACAACAACCACTTGAAGTTACAACACCCTGAAAAAAGTGACTTTTGGGTATTTTCCACACTTAAAACCATTGCAGCATCCCCATGGTCACATGATCAAAATTTAGAGTAGCTGCTTGGAACTGAGTCATATTTACAATGGATTCAGTGTCCTGGGATCATGTGATCACCTGTTGTGACCTTCTGACAAGCAAAGTCAATGGGGAAGCCATTTTAACTTAACAACTGCAGTGAATCACTTAACAACTGTGGCCAGAAAATTCATAAACTGGGGCAAAATTCACTTAACAACTACCTCACTTAGCAACATAATGTTTGGGCTAAATTGAGGTCGTAGGTTGACCTCAAATAATGTGTAAAAGGTAAAGGTTTCCCTGTCAGTCATGTTCAACTGTAGAGCATGCTGCTCATCTCCATTACTTGGCCGAGGGAGCCAGCGCTGACCAAAGACAATTTCTGTGGTCATGAGGCCAGCACAAATGGAAAACTGCCAACTTCCCACCAAAGTGGCACCTATTCATCTACTTGCATTTTCATGCTTTCAAACTGCTAGGCGGGCAGGAGCTGGAGCAAGGAATGGGAGCTCACCTCATTGTGCGCAGCTTGGGTCTCGAACTGACAACCTCAGGGTCTTTAAATGCTGAGCCATAATGCCCCTCGAATAATATCTGTACCTGTATATATAAAATACACCTGTCTATTGGCAACATTTGGACTTTGTTAGTGCTAAGAGGTTTAGGGTTAATGGTGCAAAATATCTTGAATTTGAAACATCTTAGATTGAGCATGAAAGTTATTTTGAGTGCATGAGCAAGAGTTTCAAATAAAAAAAAAATCTTAGATCTTTTCTTAGATCTTCCTAAGCCCCACTTAGGAGTCAGTTCTATTTCTATCACAAAGCACCTCCAAACTAATCAAATGAATTTGTTTAAAATCGCAGATATTTTTTTTTCCCACTGAAGTAACTATTCTGAGGTCAAAACAAGATGGTTTTGCATGTCAAAGAATTCAGGTGTGAGGGTTCCAAATAGCATCCAAAAATAAATCAGAGTCCAAGGCAAAGTATTAACCAAAGTTCCAATTTATTAAAAGAGCCATGTTGGCACATCTGGGAAAGCCCAAATCTGAAAGCTTTCCCCACCCAGTTGAAAGTTCAAGCTCTCCCTCCCCCCCACACACACACCAGTCCATCACATGGCCCAATCTCCCACTGCCATGCTGGCAGTTCCACCCATCTAGTTCCGGTCAGGTGCAGAGGTGCAAAGACAAAGGATGACCTTGGCTTTCTAGAAAGAATTTTGTTATGGCTACATAGCATCCACTCCTATAATCCTCCCTCCCATTTTCCCACAATAGAAAATGCATAGTAGAATAATAGAAAGTGTGGCAGGCCAAAAATCCAAAAGAAAAGATGGCTGCAGGCCTGACATCAGGTTTGACATTTTGTGTATCATTGGTCTAAACCCCCAGATGGATATCTTTGGGCCAACCGTTCTTTTTCCCCCCCTCACACCATCCTATCTCACCTGTTGTTGTGAGCTAGGAGAATAAAACAAGAACTGGCCCCATGCTCACTTGAGCTCATTAAAGTAAATGCTTGTTAAAAGTGAAACAAATAAAAAGAAATCCTATTCATCTCTCATCCTTGGTGAATTTAAAATGCTAGCTAAATGCTATCTCTTTTTTCTGCTGTTTCATCTCAGTTGCTTTGTTTGTTTGTTTTTAAAAATGCCTGTAGGCCAAACTGGCAAATAAGCTTGGTAGCATTTAAAAAAAACAAACCCTAAATAAATCCCTGCTTTTGCTTGACTGAAGAATTCATTTTCTTCATCAAGGTCTTGAGATCAATGAGACAGTCTGGACGAGCTGTTCAAAAATTATTTGTTGAACTCAACAACCTCAGACTCCTCCAAGAGATAGAGATCACACCGGGCAGTGAAGAAGAAAAGGTAAACTAGTAGTTAAAGAGCAACAAGTCCAGGAAATGGAAACCAAGTATTTAGCAGATGCGTAGTCTTAGAAGGAAGGGGTGGGTCAAAATCTTCAATGTACTGCCCCATCCCTTTTGTGTATGTGTGATCACAATGGGCACATTTGCCATATTCCAGCTTTTGACCCATTTGCATCTTCCCCCGGGGACCTCCCTCCTGTACACTGGTTTCATACTATCAGTGTTTGCCAGCTAGCTATATTGGTGGAACATTCAACTTCTTTCCTGCTTAAAAGGCTACTTTGGACTTTGTTCCTCTCTGGGAGGAGATTTCCAAGTATTTCTAGTGTTTCAAAACAAGCTTGGTTCCCTAGGCCCATGTTGGCAATCCTATGGCACTCGTGCCCAAAGTGGCATGTGGTGCCATGTCACCTGGTATGTGCAGCGTCACCCATTCCTCTTCTGGGTTTCTGGTGTGCATGCACATGAGCTGATCAGCTGGCCTTTGTGTGTGCAGCAATGCTGGAAACCGGAAGACCAGGTCTTCTGTTTTCTGGCATCCACCAGCCACCTGATAGGCGCATGCGCATACGTGGCAGAAATTGGAAGACTTGCTGGCTGGTGCACATGCGCATACCGGAAACCAGAAGTATGTTTTCTGGCACGCGCATGCCCCCTGGGCATCTCCTCTTCCTGGTCGTGGCCCAGACGAGTGCACGAAGTGTTCCCTTTTTGGCACTCGGTGCCAAAGAGGTTCACCATCACTGCCCTCAGCCTTCCATCTGGAAAACTCGCAAGATTTGCTTTTCTCGGCTATGTACATGTATATATCTGAACTAGACTGTGTTGTTTCTCTGTGTCATATAACGTAAGTGGGTATATGCATATTTTATTTATTTGTTTGTTTGTTTGTTTGTTATGTTTATGTAGTGTATATTGGAGGTGGTGATCCTTTGAGAGCTTATGCAACAAGATTTCATTTTAATGTATGCCGATTGGTATACATTTAAAGTGACAATAAAATTACTCTACGTCTACTCATATGAGTACTGGTGGCTGCTTTGACATGGGGCAAACCATGAGGTGTCTGTTTTAAACAATGGATAATTAGAACTGCAGAAAAAACAGTTACACTAACCTGCCTTCCATTGAGGATCTCTTTACTCCATGAGTCAAAAAGAGGGCTGTGAAAATATCTACAGACCCTTTGCATCCTGGATATAAATTGTTTCTACTCCTACCCTCAAAACGACACAACAGAATAGAATTAAAATTTAAAAAATCATTAGTGATACCTTTCTGCAGTCTGTGATTCATGCTTCTTCAGTCTTGTTGGGCTGCATGAGGGATGCTATGCATACCAGTGGTGGGTTCCTACCAGTTCTGCCCAGTTCAGCCAAACCAGTAGTAGTTTGGCGGCCTGGGTCACTGAAACCGGCAGTGACCCAGCCCTGCCACATCCCTGAACCGGTTCTCCCAGATCTTGTTTTTTAGTTGTACTGTGCATGTGTGTGTCGCGCTCCCTTGAGCGAACTGGCAGTAGTCTCTGCCGGAACCCACCTCTGATGGATACCCAAACTGGTCATCTACCATTGTGCCTGTTTTTTTTTAAGGCAATGAAAAAGAAGGCTCCCTTACCTGAACATTCTGGATTGTAACACTCCCTGGCATCAGCATGAGCTCCTTTGCACTCTGCGAAGCCGTGAGCCAAGACACTGCATTTACGGGTCCGTTGCTGAGTCCCATTGGAACAGGTCACTGAACACCGGCTCCAAGATCCCCAGTCAAGCCATTGGCCTTCCACTGTGATAAAGAAACACAAGGAAAATCATTTCATGAAAATTTGAGTATGGGCAGGAAATCCAGATGTTTCTCTTTCACTTCAAACCAACTCATCTCCATCCCCCTCTAGCTCCCAAAGTAGGACTCCCTCATGAAGCTTCTCCTCAAACTTAACTTGAGCTGAATGAACAATAAGATGGACTGGATGAGCAACTGTGGGAGTTCTACAGTGTATTTTCCTTCAAAGAAGAACAACACAACTCAATAGGCTCCTACCAACAACCACATCATGCCCCACGAGAAGGAAGGGGGTGAAAAATAGGCAGGGAAATCCAATAACCAACATAATATAAACCAGATTTTTCAACCCATGGTGCACCATAGTTTGATAGTGTTTCTCAACCTCAACCTTGATAAATCATGATAGTGTTTCTCAACCTCAGCAGTATATGGTATATGAACTCCAATTTAAAATTATGGTGGCTGGGGGAATTCAGGGAATTGAAGTCAACACATTTTAAAGTTGCTGAGACTAAAAGATGCTGGTTAGATCATAGCTTCCAGCTCCACATAAGAGACAGAGAGATTGAAATGGGGAGGGCAAAATTACCAGTCAAAACCTACTTGGTAACGACAGCAATCTCTGAAATGTTTGAGCACAGGAGAAATATAAAAAATAAAATAAATAAATGTTTTAAAGTTCCTAATTCTCATTGTTTGTATATGGGGAGGGCTGTGATAACAAGTTCTGCTTAACCTTGTTAATTCTCTCTATGTTTTATTGCATTTATTAATGTTTCAACTTTAATAAGTTGTCAGGTGCAAAAAACAAGGACCACATGTGAGATTCAACTAAACATATTTATTGCTCATGCCTAGGCACAAGAATCTACTTAACTAATGGTTAGCACTATTATGACATTGAGGTAAAGGTTCCCCTTGCACATATGTGCTAGTCGTTCCCGACTCTAGGGGGCGGTGCTCATCTCAGTTTCAAAGCTGAAGAGCCAGCGCTGTCTGAAGATATCTCCATGGTCATGTGGCCGGCATGACTAGACACTGAAGGTGCATGGAACCCTGTTACCTTCCCACCAAAGGTGCTTCTTATTTTTCTACTTGCATTTTTTACATGCTTTTGAACTGCTAGATTGGTAGAAGCTGAGACAAGTAATGGGAGCTCACTCTGTTACGCGGTGTTAGGGATTCGGATCACTGTACTACCAAACTTTCTGATTGACAAACCCAGCGTCTTAGCCACTGAGCCACTGTGTCCCTATTTTGACACTAGGTAAGGGTTAACAGAATTCAAGGGGGGGGGGTTATGGTCTATTTATGGCTACATAGAGATTCAATGTTGATTCCTCTTTTGACTCCGGGGCTCTGCCACTCCTCTTCTATACAGTATATCTATGAACATGACTATTTTCTCCTTGGAAGGGCCCTTTTGGAGGGGGTCAGAGGTAGTATTCAGCTGGTTCTCTCTGGTTTGGGCGAATCAGTAACAGAGACTGCAGGAGGCTCCACCCACCCACCCCGACATAATGCACAAGCACTGAGCATGCACAGAAGGCCATGCATATGCGCAGACACGGCACATGCAAGCGAAACATTTGCAAACCGGTAGGGAAGGTAAGTGAATCCCACTGCTGGAGGGGGTTGATCTTTCTTGGGACAGATTTTTCAAACAAGCAACTGATGAGTTTTACAATGCAAAAGACTGATGGATAAAATTAGGGTGCTTGCTTAGACTTCAAAGGTGAAAGTATCAACCGAATACAAGAAGCAGCTGATGGTGAGAGATTACAGAAGGCCAGAGAAAAAGGAAGAGGGAACAGCAGACAAAACAATTGACGGCTTATCTCATAAATGACTGCTCAGCCCAGGTGGGAAGAGACCAAGAGGCATTTTGAAGGATTCAAAAGAGATTCTCTGACTTAACTCGTTATAAAGGAGCCTGAGGATTCCTTGGAATTTGGTATTCCAAGGATTCTGTATTGCCAACTGTCTATCTGGATTGAAGTTACAACAGATTACAAACTGTACACCTTTTATGCATTTGTAATAATTTAGAAGTGAAAGATTTGACCTAAAGATGGTCTTCAGCAGGTTCTGAGCAGTTCTGGAGAACTGGTAGCGGAAATTTTGAGTAGTTTGGAGAACTGGCAAATACCACCTCTGGCTGGCCCTGCCTCCATCTATTCTCTGCCTCCCGAATCCCTGCTGATCGGGAGGGAATGGGGATTTTTCAGTAACCTTCCCTTGCCACGCCCACCAAGCAACACCATGTCCATCAAGCCATGCCCACAGAACGGGTAGTAAAAAAAATTGAATCCCACCACTGATTTGACCCATTAACTATTTCATAGCAAACTTTATCAAGAATTTAGAGCCAAATTCATTACGTCCTTATTAGTCCAACTATATATTTTTAGTTTGGACAGGGAAAAAAATCTATTTTCTATTGTCTGAAGGAGATGAACTTGTAACAAAAAAGTTGCATTGTTTACCATGGCTGCAAGGAAGATACAAAAGAACACACTGACAAATAGCAGCTTAATATTAAAGCGGATGTATTGAACAGATATGATTGCTGTAATTTTAGAAGTATTTTGCTAAAGCGTATGGTTGCAAATGTTTAAATGTGAAAAAACACAAATATAGTGTATTTATCCCAAACAAAAGCAACTTTAAAGTAACTTTAATGCAATCTGTGTAACTGTTAGTTCTTTGATTTTTGCCCAGTTATGCAGGGCAACACATTAATACAGAAATTATAACTAGATATCATATTCTTCTCCTAGCCACATCCATAGTCCAAGGCAACAACATTGTGCATTTCCTTACTAGCAGGGCCTATCAGAAGCAGCCAATGCTGTAAGAAGGAAAATCCCAAATTATAACACAATTGGGGCATGAGTGTAATTCAATGTGCACTTAAATCCATGCCTTCAAATTGAGGGTTGTGTCTATCATCCCTGCTGGACAAAGCAAAGAAATACTGGGATCAGATTTTTATAATTCAGAAGATTGTTAAATGTAAAAATGAACCCTTAATTTTTCCTTTTAGGTTTGATGGACAAAAAAGTTTGAATGAAAATTTGAAACTTACTATAGCAGCGAAAATCTTATACACGCAAAGATGGGAAGGTTCACTAATTCCCACAATGGACGGTGATGGCGAAGGTGATGGAGTTGGCAGAGAGGGCAAAATTGACTGTGTTAATTAAGAGAGAAAACATTATCTAGTTTTGTTTTTATTTGGAAGCTTCTTCTGTCTTAACTCAAAAATGAGAAAAAAATAGAAGTCTAATTTTAGGTTTTGATTATTACAGTGATTTTTTTGTTGTTCTAGAAAGGTTGTAAGTTGTAACTTTTATATTCTATTGTACTGAAAAATATTAGAAGTCAGTACTTTTTTCCTTCCTTCCTTCCTTCCTTCCTTCCTTCCTTCCTTCCTTCCACCCTTCCCTTCCCTTTTTCTTTATTTCCTTACCTCCCTTTCTTCTTTTCTTCCTAATGTGTTAAAATTGTATTTGTATTTATATTTTAACTTACAATAAACTGTAACATTTTTTTACAAAAAATATTGGGATATGAATACATTGCTTAGGAACAAAGATCCAGCAGTGAGACCACAGGATCAAATTTAATATCCTTTTTTGCAGGCCAAAAATGTATGGAGCAATAGGCTGTAGCTCTATCAGAGGAAGAATCACTATTCAACTCTGTGACACTTAACTGCGTGACTCCTATTTTTGCTGGCAGAAGCAGCAAATGTAATGGAACAAGTTGTTTCAGATGAAGCTAGCAACTAAGCACAAGATGACACCAGTTCCTGGTCCAGAGCTACACACAGAGTCTCTCATGCATTTATCTAAGTCTTCATGAGTATTACTTAACAAGTAGGACAAAGGAGAAAAGCAAGCCTTGATGCCACCTCATCATAGGAAAGTATCTGAAAAGGAGGAGAGTCTGGAAGAAGCTTTGAAACTGGGAGAAGAAATCTTGAAAAGACTTCTGGCTTCCAGGGAGTTGGATTTTTTTTTAAGCCTGCTAAGATCAGTTCTAGGCTGTGTCTTCCTTGCTTGTAGAATCCTCCAATCTGTGGTCTCCAAAAGCTATTACTTATCTTGGGTGTCCTCAATTTTTCCTTTTCCTGTGTTATCTGGAAAGAGGGAAAGACAGGCAGAAGAAAAAATGCGGTGGGGAGGGGAGAAATCTTTTACAAGGAGATAAATTAAGGCCCTGGAAAAGAATCTTCTTCTTCTTCTTCTTCTTCTTCTTCTTCTTCTTCTTCTTCTTCTTCTTCCTCTTCCGCTGCTGCTGCTGCTGCTACTACTACTACTACTACTACTACTACATCGTCGTTGTCGCCATCATCATCATCATCATCATCATCATCATCATCATCATCATATTAGAAGAGAAGGTGCTGATGTACATTGGTGACCTATGATGGTTAGATTTGGCCTCAGTGTTCCTGACAAATTGAAATATACTATAGCATCATCAGCAATATTCAAATCCATTGCCCTTTCCCATTCTAGACTTCTTCATCAGGTTAATTGATTCCTTCCCACCAACATGAGTTGATCATTTTTCCCTAGTAAAATTCCATTTGATTTTATAAATACAAAGCTATCTAGTGAGGATAGCTTCAGTTTTGCTCAATCTAGATGTAAACGAGATAGGATAGATTTGGTGAAGTAGTAGGCTGAGTGCCAACATTATGTTACTGATTAAAATCAACCTTGGACCAAGAAAGTAGAAAAGTAAACTTTTGAAGAACAACATATAGCCACTATGTGATCTGACTGTAAGGATATCATTTCATAGATTGCTTTCCCTGCCTAACTCATGATGTCTCTCTCCTTTTACCTGTCAAAATATTTCCTTAATCTGAACTCCTTTATATTTATCTCTGCCAGTTCTGAAAAACAAAACCATGTTGACTTTAGATCATGTCCTGGACACAACTATAACTTTCTCAACAATATTGTGAAATGGTTGGCACTACCTTCCTCCAAGGTTCTTGTTCTTTTCCTTCTCTATTTAGCTTAGAGTTTTGACACCCTTCTACTCATCCTCAAGACCCTGCTTAGATTCTGAATTCAGAGAAGGTTCTGCCAGCTGTCGAGACTACCTCCCCATAGTTAATCACTATAGTTAGTCATGCTTGGTGGTAAGACCTGATCTTTCCATTAGCCAGAAACCTGGAGTCCTCTTATCGCCCCAAATCCTAAGGGATGCAAATCTAAAATCAATAGCTAAGAAGAAGCCTTTCCAGTAGAACAGATGGTACTACTTGGCCTCCCTTAGAGGCCTGGCAGCTCAAAAGAAATGGCTATGAGCTGAATGTAGCCGAAGGAGCTGGTGCATCTTGCATAAGCTTGGCCAGAAGTCTTCTCTTGAACAGCACCAATACCCAAACGACAAGATGAATGTTGACAAAAAAATAGGGGAAAAGTAAAGCTCTTGATAGTTTCTATGAAGCGGTTTGCAGCAGCTGGTGAGGACGGTGGCCTCACTGAAGCTGTGCAAAAAAAAACCCTGCTGTTTGCTTCTGCTACTATAGGTAGGAGCCAATAAAAATGCCTCATTAAATCATAATGGGGCCTTGGAGGTGATTTAGTCCAGCCCCTTGCACATTGCAGGATCTTCAATGAAGGATGAAACGGCAGTATTGCTGGCAAGTGACTGTCCGTCTCGTAGCCCCTGCCAGCTCTCTCCCGGCAGGCTGTTTCACTGTTGAAAAATTTCCTCGGTTGAGAAGCTTCTCTTAACATTCAGCCCAAATCTGCATGACTGACATTTCCATGGAAAAAAAAAACAATGCTGCTCCATCTTCTGCCTAGAGAAGATCTCTCCCATACTTCCACTTTTCCAGGTTTAAAATATTTGGCTTCTACATGTCTTGTAGAATTTAAGGTTGCCCCCTTTCTCTTTTTCTTTTCTTATAGGCTGATGATATATAATAGAATAAAATAACAGAGTTGGAAGGGACCTTAGAGATCTTCTAGTCCAACCCCCTGCCTAGGCAGGAAACCCTACATGACTTCAGACAAATAGTTATCCATCATCTTCTTAAAAACCTCCAGTGTTGGAGCATTCACAACTTCTGGAGGCAAGTTATTCCACTGATTAATTGTTCTCATTGTCAGGAAATTTCTCCTCAGTTCTAAGTTGTTTTCCTCCTTGATTAGTTTCCACTCTTTGCTTTTTGTTCTACCCTCAGGTGCTTTAGAAAACAGTTTGACTCCTTCTTCTTTGTGGCAACCCCTGAGATATTGAAACACTGCTATCATGTCTCCCCTAGTCCTTCTTTTAATTAAATTAGACATACTCAGTTCCTGCAACAGTCCTTCGTCTGTTTTAGCCTCCAGTCCCCTAATCATCTTTGTTGCTCTTCTCTGCACTTTTTCTAGAGTCTCCACATCTTTTTTACATTGTGGCGACCAAACTGAATGCAGCATTTCAAGTGTGGCCTTTCCAAGACATTATAAAGTGGTATTAACCACTTTATGATTAGAGGTTAGACAGGAAAGAAAGCAAAAGCTTTTGAATGTAGGATGATATGATTAAAAGCTAGAGTAAGAGTTAGAAATAAAGGGAATATTAATGTATTACACTTTTAGTTGATGAAATGGAAGAAATAATGACAAACAGGTGAAATATTTGAATAATGATAGATTGTAACTTAATATAGTATATTGTAATGGGAATTTCATAGATTGATTGAATGCAATAATAATCCTTAATTTGATTAGTTTTGTTTGTGTTGGGATGTATGGTGCCCACATGCCACACTGTTCATGCATTGGTTTGACATATATATATAAAATTAAAAACTTAAAAAAAAATAAACAAGCTTCCAAAGTACTGGATGATATATCTCTTTTAATGCAGCCTATTTTTTTTCTTTTTTGTTTTTTTTTACAGTTGCATCATACTTCTGCCTCCCGCCCAGCTTCTCCACTGAAGCAGTTGAATCTTCTTCTCATTTTCTGCTGCCAACTCTGATCTCTCCCATCAATATCTGTACCAGAGTTGCAAGACCTTCATTTATCTTACTTGACTTCCCTTGTGTTGGTTTCAGCTGCGTTCCAGCCTATCAAAATTCTTTGGAATCTTAATACAGGACTGCAAATGGAATATTCATTATGAATTTTTTATAAGCATTCATGCACTGCCTCACACCGAAAAGTTTAAATTGGTTCTAATCCCTTAATCTAACTTTGCTGTATATAATTTAGTTCAATGGTTGAGTTTGTACAATATGCAAAAGGAGACCCAAATAGGTTGGGTACATTGTAGAAGCCCAGCAATTATTTCTCTGTCTTATGTGAGTGTTGCAACTACATTTTCCTAACACGAGTGTAGGGGTGTAAAAATAATTGAGGTACTTTTACAATGAATGAGAAACCACCCTTAGTAGTAAATTTGGAGAAAACGGAGTATTCAAAACAGGGAAAAATAATGGCAAGTATGTATAGTTTCACTTATCCAGTGTAAATACTTTAGAAACAGCAGGACTGGAAAATATGGCAAGTGGAAGATAAATAGAAGATCGGCTTCACCTTATTTAACAATCTGAAAAATAGAAGCAACAATGATTTGTGAATCAAAAGGAAGAGAGATTACATGGAATTTTAAGAGGGCATTGCATCTGACTTGATGGTGATTGGACATCCATTTATGTTGGTCTATGGCTGTAGTTATTTCACACTTTAAAATTGAAAGCTTGGGACAATTTAATACTGGTGGAAATAAATACATAAAAGTATAAGACCTCATGATGAAAGCATGACCCCTATATTGAAAGCATTCAGGGCAAAAATAGTCCCAATGCTAACCTATGATGCAGAATTGTAGGGCCTTAATAAAGCTATAGAGGGATGCGGTGGCTCAGTGACTAAGATGCTCAGCTTGTCAATCAGAAAGGTCGGCAGTTCAGCAATTTGAATCCCTAGTGCTGTGTAACGGAGTGAGCTCCCATTACTTGCCCCAGCTTCTGCCAACCTAGCAGTTCGAAAGCAAGTAGAAAATGCAAGTAAAAAAATAGCAACCACCTTTGGTGGGAAGGTAACAGCGCCTTCGGCATTTAGTCATACTGGCCACATGACCACGGAGATGTCTTCAGACAGTGCTGGCTCTTTGGCTTTGAAACAGAGATAAGCACCGCCCCCTAGAGTCTGGAACGACTAGCACATAAAGGGGAACCTTTACCTTTAATAAAGCTATAACTTATTGAATAAGTTCAAACCCTTTTTTAGGATGAACACTGGGAACTGACAGGAACACATCTGCTTCTACGATCAGAGTGGAAACAAGCATCTATTCCTTAAATAATCATTTCATAATTAAAATGTTCACATACTGGTAGAGGATCCATTTGAGGATCTGATAGACTTCCTAAGATAGGCTTAATAGAATAGATACTGTAAACATGGCCCAGCTCAACTTCTGGGTCAGCCAATTTTCCAACATGGATTTTCTACTCAACATCTACTCTCAAGGGCCACCCAGGCAAGGGAATTTTTTTTAAAACAGAGAGTCCTAGATATTATTGCTCAAACCAACATGGAATTATTGGCTAAAAATAGATCCCTGGGTTGGTTGGCTAAGAATAAAACTATTTTTCAACCTGAAAAATAACTGTCATTGACTTTGACAGAAATTTTAAGAAGGGCCTACTCTAGAGAAAGATTTGAGTTGTTGGGTTCCATGGGTAAGTATGGAAGCTTCTACCAGTTGCCATCTTAGGAGAGAATCTGCATGTGAGATACCCCAGTAATTGAAAATATTTTTCATATCTTATTCAACTGTCTAATATATTAGGTTTAAATATTTATCATTGCTATTGGAAAGAACAGCCCACTAGGATCTGAACTACAGATTGTATTATTTCCTCCTAGGATCAAATGTACATATTGTATGAGGACTGCTAAGTTTATAAGTAAGGTAGTGGTCCTAAGTGCCGGATACATTGAACAAATTGGGATAAGTTTGATTCATGTATCTCTTTACTGACTTCTTGTGTTACGACATATGTATTACCGGTATATCATTCTATTTCCTCCTACCTACTTTATTATGGAATGTGTAATATGTGCTGAATTTTACCTTACCTTATCTTATTTTATTGCTAAGGTCACAAGATTATGTTAGAATATTCATGATTGGGAGAGACATGGGTACAAGGTCAGCCAATGAATAGGCATAGCAACTAAGTCAGCCAATGGGCGCTAAAACAGATCTGAGTCTGTGCTGAGAATCGAAACTGAAACTATGCTGTCTGCTCTGAACTCTGAGATGATGATGTTCTCTCCTGCTTGTGTTCTGATTGTAACTTCTACCACTTTGAAATAATCTACTATTGGTATTGTACATTTATTTGTCTGTTGTTATGTATACAAAGAAGTTAGAATCCAGCTGAATCAGTTATCTATGTATGCTTTCTGGATTTGATTTTTCTGCAACAAACTCTGATGGATTAATCAATGAATAGACTACTACTAGCACCACCACTAATAATATTACTACTAGTAGTAGTTGTACATTATGAAAGCAAACTGGAAAGTGAAACATCTATTATAAGCTGCCCAAAGTTGTTTCCTGAGATTGGTGACTATAGAAACCAAATAAATAAATACATCTGTGTTATTACTGGTATTATATAGTAGACAATGAAGGTATCAGTCAATTCATTAGTGAACTTTCAGTTGACAGTGGAGAAAAGGTGATTAGCAGCTTTGTTTTCATGTACACAAAAATAACTAAAAATGGACATTTTGATGGAGAAGTAAAAAAAGGGGATTACTCTTAGGGCATTGACAAATTTAGACACAATCCTGAAGAATCAGGGTATTCTTATGACAACAAAGACAAGAATAGTTAAAGCAATGATCTTTACAGTGATAAAGGTTTGGCTGTGAAATTTGACACTGAGAAAGAGCAAGAGAAAGAAAATAAACTTTGAATTATGGATTTGGTGATGGTTCCTAGGAGCACTATGGGCTGCAAGAAGAACTAGCCAATCAATCCTGAAGCAAATAAAAACTGGTTGCTCTCTTGAGGTAGCGATCAATAAGCAAAACCTCTCATAGTTTGGACATGAGATGTGAAATGATGGATAACTATCCTTGGCAAGATTGAAAGAAGCAGAAAGGGGAGGCTGATGGAGAAGATGAAGATCACAGGAATATCCTTGGAAAAACTATAAATTATTGTTGAAGACAAGTTGAAATGATGAGCATTTGTCCACAATTTATCAAGAATGGAACCCAACTTGATAACATTTAACTCTGTTGTTAAATGAGTATTTCACATTTTATCTCTGTCAATGCTCTAGAGGAAAGATCCAAGCTGATGCATGTTGGTCGTTTTCTATCTTTTATCATTTCTCCAAGATAAATTTCTGAACATTACTTTGAAGGTGTCTTTTTGCAAGATAAGCTCCCACGATTTTCCAAGCTTTAGATATCCAACAAGTCGCAGTTCAGTGGTGAGAAATTAAGGTCCTGCACATAGGCAGGAAAAGCCAAATTTCACAGGTATAGAATAAGGGGTACCTGGCTCAATACTGCTGTCGGTGAGAGAGATCTTGGTGTCCTAGTGGACCATCACTCGAGAATGAGCCAGCAATGCTCTGCAACTGCCAAAAGATCAGTTTTGCAACTACCACCAAGATCACAAGAATCAATACTACACAACTGAGATCATATTTCAAAGTTCTGGTCACCACACCATGAAAAAAAAAACACCCCTGAAACTCTAAAAAGTGTGCAGAGAACAACAACAAAGATACTAAAGGGCCTGGAGTCTAAATAATATGATGAATAGTTGAGGGAACTAGGAATGTCTAGTCCCATGGTGGCGAAACTATGGCATGTGTGCCAGAAGTGGCACACAGAGCTCTCTCTGTGGGCATGCACACTGTCGCCAGTTGCTTTTCTGGTTTCCGGCATGTGCGCTGGCCAACTGGTCTTTGCAAAACGCTGGAAACCTGAAGGCCAGCTGACCAATGTGCATGCATGCCATGGAAACCCAAAGACCAGCTGGCCGGGATGCACATTGGCCATCTGGTCTTTGGGTTTCTGGTGCTCTGGTGTACACATACATATGCACCCATTCCAATTTGGTGCCAAAAAGGTTCACCATCACTGGTCTAGCCTATCAAAGAGAAGGGTTAGGTGGGACCCAACAGTCTTCCAGTACTTGAGAGGCTGCCACAAAGAGGAGGGAGTTTACTTAGTCTTCAAAGCACCAGAGGGCAGGACAAGGATTAATGAGTGGAAGCTTGTTAAAGAGAGCTCAACCCAGAACTAAGGAGAAATTTCCTGACAGTGAAAACAATGAATCAATGAAACAGCTTGCCTGCCAGAGTTGTATGTGTTCCATCACTGGAGGTTTTCAAAAACAGATTGGACAACCATTAGATCAGGATGGCATAGGCTCTCTTGCCTTGAGCAAGAGGTTGTACTAAAAGACTTCCAAGCTCCATTCCACCCCTATGATTCTGTGTTCTAGGATATTAGTGGGTGAGATCACGAAATGATTATTTAAAATTGATATAAAGTGTATTGGCAATGACCCTTGGTCTGATCCTTGAAAGATAGAATAACAGAGTTGGAAGGGACCTTGGAGGTTTTCTAGTCCAACCCCTTGCTTAGGCAGGAAACCCTACACCACTTCAGACAAATGGCTATCCAACATCTTCTTAAAAACTTCCAGCGTTGGGGCATCCACAACTTCTGGAGGCAATGTTGTTCCACTGATTAATTGTTCTAACTGCCAGGAAATTTCTCCTCAGTTCTAAGTTGCTTCTCTCCTTGATTAGTTACAATCCATTGCTTCTTGTCCTCAGATGCTTTGGAGAATAGCTTGACTCCCTCTTTTTTGTGGAAGCCCCTGAGATAAATTCTGTTGAATGAAGAATGCTGGTACATTAGAGCTCTGAATATTGTTTTAGGATAAAAGCCAAGAGGTCTCCATTTTCCCACTTTCTTCAGTGTGAAAAGAACATAAATTAGAAGGATGACGAGGCACTGACAAGTGTCTTTCTATAATCAACTCAGCTAACCCAGAAACATGGAAAATACAAATAAAGGTTTCCTCAAGAGACTGGGATCTAGCATTTTTCTTGCTTCTGATGCATCACCACTAGATTCCTTAAAATGCCTGCCTGCCCATATCCTGATTCTTAAATACCTCAAGAAAGTGAACCTTACGGACTTCAAATGCATCTGGTGAATTTCCAAAATAATTGGGGTTAGAGCATGAATTAGTGCTGACAATGTTTAAACCATGGTGATTTGCATTTATTTCTACCCACTACTGCCTCCAGAAGGCTTCCAAAGTGAGACCTCACAAAAGATATGTGAGTCACGCTTCACAAAAAATGAGAGGTGGAAAATAAAGTAAAAAAGAAAAAAAACAGGCATATAAATATAAACGAGCATGCCATGATGAATGGTTTATAAAATTAGAACCATAAGGGGTAAGGATATTCTCCCTTGTAATATTTGCTGTCAAATGTCTCTCAGCTGATATTAGAACAGGAAGTTGCTCAGGCAGTGATTCAAGGACCAGGTCTTTGATAAATAAACTAATTGTAAGAATTGAGAAAGGAGTTAGAAAGAATTCCACAGACTGCTAAATCTGAAATCCAAGCCCTATTTATAGTGGAATTAAAATTCAATTCTTGCACGTCATCCTCCCACTTGCATGGTGCAAAGGGCAGGAAGGAAGGTTACCACTTGTCCATGTATTCTCAGCCTCTTTGATGACCTTAGCAAAACCAGCTTCCACACTAGGACTTAGAAGTCAATTGGTGCAAGTTTTAAAGGAGAGATCTACAGAGAATTATTGAGTTGACAGGTAATGCTAAGCCATGGCTTACCAAACAGTGGTTTACTGAGTATGTCACAACTGTGCTAGGTTCACAAAACACAGAAAATCCTGCCCAATCTGCTCATCCTCAAGACATGTGGTCTTCAAGGTCTACAAATTTCAGCAGTGAATGCAGGAGCTAGGAATTCTGCATGTTAAGGTTCACACCACAGCCAAATACCCAGGTTGGAGAAGGCTGTGTGAAACCACATCAAATTTCAAAATCAGAACTTAGTTATAAATAGGCAAGCATATTATGGTTTAGTTGAACCTTGCTAATGATGTGGGACTACAATGAAATTGCTCTTCTCAGGAAGAAAGGAACACAATCCAAGGGCGTGAGGAGATAGTACACCCCTATTCTCTCTGGATAGGACAGAGAGAAAGAGAGTTAGGTTAGCCACTCGGTAGAATCTCTCAAATGATATCCATTGCGATGAAAATAGTAAAGGTTTAGTCTGGCAAGATTCGGTCTATTGGGTGTAAGCAGATAAAGAACTGCATTTTGGCTTGATTGTTCTCTGTCATTCTTAGACTGGACTTGACAAGGGACACTTGTTAGCTAAATGAAATATATGTGCTGTATTTTTCACACTATAAAATGCACCAGAGTATAAGTCGCACCATGATTTTGAAGAGGTATTTTTTTAAAAAAGGGGGGGGGCTTCACTCTGCAGGCCCCCCAACCCTCTGCACACCTCATTTTTTATAAAAAGGGGGGCATGCAGAGGCTTTGGGGGGCTTGTAGAGCGCTCCTGGGGGCTGGGTGGGGGGCAAAAATGAGCAAAAAATGGTACATTTTTTGCAAAAATGGCCTGCTTTTTGCAAAAAAGGGGGGCATGTAGAAGCTTTGGGAGACCCATTTTTTTGCTCTTTTTTGCCCTCCCCAGCCCCCAGGAGTACTTTGCAAGCCTCCCAAACCCTCTGTACATCCATTTTTGTAAAGGGGGCGGGGTTTTAGTAGGCCAAAATTGCTGTGTTCAGTGTATAAGCTGCACCCAGGTTTTCATCCTCTTTTTTGAGGGGAAAAAGGTGCATTTTATACTCCAAAAATATGATATTCTGTGTGGCCTGTCACTCCTTTCAGCCCAAACACACCTCACAAGGTTGCTGTTGTGAGGAAAATAGGAGGAAGAAAGAGCTCTTGCTTTTATCAGGGCATCAGTCAGGACCCTGACAATTAGGCATTTTTGGTGTCTTGAGTTACTTATAAAGTAGTAAAAGTGGATAAAAAACTAATAAGTAAATAAAGTAAATAAATGAGTGATATGTTGGGAAAAGTTCCAGCTAAGTGCAGATTGGCAGTAAATTATTTATGCTCTTTTTCAAGTCAATCCAATATATTTCTATCCTGATTTCCATCCTGCAGTTACATGCTCAACATCAGCTTTCTTTTCTCCAGAACCAATTATTTTCCCTTTTCCATCAACTCCTCCACAAATTGCAAAATTGTGACTCAGCTGGACCTGGATGCGGAATCATCCTCTAAAATTTCTTTTAGCATCAGGCTTGGGAGACTAGTGGCCCCCAAAATTGACGTGAATTTTTTAAAAAATGGTAGCCACAGCTTCATTAAAAATATCAAAGCATACATAGCAATGTCCCCAAATTAAATCGCTAAAGATCTTATAAGTGAAACCCAGCAATTTAGATCAACCTTTCAAAAACTTTCTACTTTCCAGCTTTTTTGGAAGTACAATTCTATTTATTTAGAGAATTTATAAATGTAAAGGATTTACAATTGCCATTTAAAGATAGAAATGCCTACTGCTGAAAACCAAAAAGCTACTGTGGTTTTTTTTGACCCCCAAAATAAGCACTTGGCCTTATTTTCGGGGAGGTCTTATTATTTTTGTGGTGCAGGAGGCAGCGACTGTGGTCACCTCATGGCTGCTGCTGTCTTGCAATATTTTCAGGGAGGGCTTATTTTAGCACATGTGCTCAAAGGCCCAATTGGGCTTATTATTCCGGGAGGTCTTATTTTCAGGGAAACAGGGTACTTTGCTTTCTCTTCTTTTACTATTTTCTCCTAGCTATGAAAAAAAAAATACATTTACATGAACATAGTTTTCAAAGAGAAGAGATTTCTCAGGCTCACCCTTTGGGATTTTATAGGTAAATTCAACCCTGGGTAGAAAGAAAGCAGAAAGATAGATAGAGTGGCTTGACAAGGATAAGAAAAGAATCAGAAACTAGCACAAAGCATGACAAACATGCAAAGCCTTGCTTTAAGCTTTCCTAGAAATGGTTTTCCTTTTTCAAAATAAAATCAAAACCATGTTCTGCTATAGCATATAGTGTGTCAGGTTTCCGAAAGATGCCCTAATTAATTCATGAGCCTCGAGCCAAGTTTCAAAAGAAATCCGGTCAATTATTAGGAACACCATTTCAGCAATACCCCACTGCAGTCAGATGCAACCTCATTTAAATTATGGCTGAACTTTGCCCATGTTTCTCCCTCCCCTCAGTCTCTGTCATAAATCACATTCTCCAATGAGGTGCATGCCTCACAAGCCTGCTGTAATAATCTGAGATCCAACTCTAGTCGAAGGTGGAATGCACTCCCCCACCCTTTTCATTACCATGGTAACTTGGTAACAGACCTACAAATGCTTTATAAGTTGACACAGTGTTTTTCAGGGACCTTAGAATAGCAAATTTTGCAGACACCCCCCAAAAAAATTCTTTTTGAAAAAAAAAAGTAAAATTAAATCTTGCTTGAGTATAATTACATGAAACATGACAAAAACAAATGTAAAGAAAACTCCCCCCCCACACACACACCAGTCTATGGCTAGTTAGATTGTGGTACAATTAAGTCAACTGTGCATTCAATATGCAACAATTATCAAGCCTAGAAAAATGTGCATTCTGAAACCCATATCATTGGATGAAGATGAAACATGATGTGAAATTAAATCAGTGGCACAAACAAGACCCAAACATTATTCACATCTGCAGCCTTTTATATTCTTCTCAAAGGCTATGAAAGGGGAACCAGATGTTTCCTGAATCTGATGCACATGGAGAGCCCATGCATATTGACCCAAGATCGCTGTGTCAATTTCTAGAAACACCTGTCAGTGTAAAGTCTAGTCAATCATTCATCATTTTTGCAACACCCAAGTCAAGGGTTCGTAGCCAGCATTAGCAATTTTCCATGCCCTGACCCAGAATCCCACAGCCCTGTGACTGACCAGTAGTAGCATCTATTAGAAGCTACAATGACATCATAATGATCTAATTATATGGCACAATTGTGCAAAGGATGTGTGTGGCTTGTTTATTGTCATTCATTGCACTCAGTATACAACACTGTGTACTGTTAGAGTTTCTATCAGAGGTGAAATCCAGCAGGTTCTAACAGGTTCTGGAGAACCGATAGTGGAAATTTTGAGTAGCTTGGAGAACTGGCAAATGCCGCCTCTGGCTGGCCCCAGAGTGGGGTAGGAATTAAGATTATGCAGTATCCTTCCTCTGCCATGCCCACCAAGCCATACCCACCAAGCCACACCACACCCACCAAGCCATGCCTACAGAACCAGTAGTAAAAAAAAAATTGAATTTCACCACATGTATGTATGTACGTATGCATACATGAAATTTAGATGTTTGTGTATTTGTCTAATCTGAATGTAGGGAATGTTCTGTTATATTTTTTATTATAGAAATATATGTGTATTTTTAGAATTGCTAATATGATGCATTCATGAGTTATATGCTTTGTTCAGATTAAGAAAAAACGATAGATAGATAGATAGAGCCAAAGTCAGGAGCCAAAATGAAATAAATGAGTACAGGTTTATTTCATGCCAACCCTCTCTACAAGAATCTGAACTACTGACAGTCAAGGAAAATTGGTGGTAGATAAGAGTCAACGGAACTCAAGGTGGGCTAGACTTCAATCTCTTGTGGTAGAGAAGGGATTTGAGACTGATAACATGATTGAACTCTCCCTTAGGCTCATCCTGGTGATCTCCTGCAATACAGGTAGTTCTCAACTTACAAAGTTCATTTAGTGAACATTCATAGTTACAATGACCCTGAAAAATGTGACTTATGACTGTTTTTCATAGTTACCACCTTTGCAGCATCCCCATGATCAGGTGATCAAAATTCAGATGCTTCAGATGCTTCATATTTATGACCTTTGTTTTACAGTATCCTTCCCCTGCCACGCCCGCCAAGACATGCCCACCGAACTGGTAGTAAAAAAATAAAATCAGTCCCATTGTTGAATGTAACATCCTTTCAGTACAATTGCACAATTGTATCATGTCCTCATTTTATGATTTGGCCGTCCCTTGCCTTCAATCCCGGCCCTTCAGGTATCCATGTATATCCCACAAAGGAGCATAAATACCTGAAATCTATCTAGAAAAATCCATCCATCAACTTTTTTCTCCTTGGCCTCACTCGGATGTGATGAAAGGGATCTGATTTTTCCACATTATTTCCGGGGAGAAAAAGATTTCAGACAAAGCTTTCCTGGCTTTTTACTTTCCAGAGATCAGGAGGGAACTTCTCTCAGTGTTTCTCTCAGTTTCAACTGTTTTAACTGTTTTAACTCTAACATACAGAACTTCCTCTCCTTAAGAATCTGGGAGAAATCACCTGGTCCATTTTTCTCTTGTCAAATGTGATGGGTAACTTTAAAAGGCTACCTGCCTCTGCTTTAAGGAAAACAGTCTCCTCAGGAGACTCTCTAAAAAGCATCTAGAGCAGGGGTGTCAAACTCGCCTTGTCACGGTGGCATCACGTGACATATCAGGACTCCCCCCTCCTTCGCTAAACCGAGCAGGGCCAGCGTGTGACGCATCTGGCCTGCGAGCTGCGAGTTTGACACCCCTGATATAGAGCTTTCCAGAGGTTTGGAGTTTATGGCTCTCAGAAGTCCTACACGCACAGCAAATAACTGGATATTCTAGGACCATTATGGCGAACCTATGGCACGCATGCCTGAAGTGGCACATGGAGCCATGTGGCCAGGCATGTGTGGTGTCGCCTGTTCCTCTTACGGGTTTCTGGTGGGCATGTGCATGCGACATTCAACTGGCCTTCATGCATTTGACAGTACCGGAACCTGGAAGAGCTGGTCTTCCATTCTCCAGCACAAGCATGCGCACCGGCCAATGAGTGTTGTATACACATGCGTGCCAGTAACAGGAAGACAAGCATACCAGAAACTGGAAGTTCATTTTCCACCATGCGCATGCCCTCTGGGCAGTTCCTCTCCCAGACAAGCATGCACGTGCTCCCTTTTCAGCACTTGGTGCTGAAAAGTTTCACCATCACTGTTCTATGAGTTCTCACCTTCTATTGGGCTGTCACCTGGGGAAATGGAAAAGCAAGCCATGTGTTTCTTTAACTATTGGCATCTTTTGTCAATTCATCCCTTAAGGTTTCCCTCAATGCAAACAGTCACTCCCTAGTGCCATATTTATTTCCAAAGATGCCCCTGAGCATTCCTATGGGGCCCAAAGGTATTGTTTCAAAATTAAATTGGTGGGTAGCCACAATATAATCCTGTCTCCCGCATTGTACCCATCAGGCTTCTTTTGACTGGCCAGGCAAGAAAAAGCAATAATACATTTTCAAGGACATGAAATCTCTGATAAGTTGATTTACTATAGGAAAGCTGAAGAAGCCATTTTAAAATAATTCCAGAGACTGCTGTGAATCAAACCCAAGGGCTATTTATAGTGAAATCACAGTTCACTTGCTTGTACCAATTTCTCCCAACCACAAGGTATATGAGGGCTACATGTCATTCTCTTGTTGCCAGGAGAGATGGTTTCTCTCCATCTCATGGTTTGGTAACATCCTGATCTGTTATCAAGATATTTGTTTAAAATTAATCAAGAACTAGCATCACCAACCTTATTCACCCACCCTGAAAATGGCCATGTTAAGAGGTAAAGCACAAAAGCATTCTGGGAGGTTAAAGCAAGTAATAGAATAACAGAGTTGAAAGGGACCTTCGAGGTCTTCTAGTCCAACTGTTATGGTCCGCTGGCGGCCTGAAGAGCTGGCAGCAGAGTAGGACAGTGAGGAGGTTGGGGAGGAGCATGGGCCAGTCCTGGAGTCTGGGGAAGGCTCGGATGAGGACTCTGCATCAGAGGCAGGGGGGGGCGGAGGGCCATCTGGGAGTTATATGCTGCTTCCAGAACCTCCAGAGTCGGACATCAGCGAGGCAGAGGAACAGCAGGATGCTGTTCCTAGTGCACTCATGCACAGAGCTGCCAGAGGCAAGAACAGTTAAGACAAAAGGGGTGAGTCGGGAGTAAGGCTTGGAGACGATTGACCTCCCATAAGACATAAAAGAGGAGCAAATGGACATGAGCCTTTGCAGGAAGCAATTTTGTTCATTCTAGTCAGTTTAAACTCTGAAGCTCTGGTTTGACTCTGTGCTCCGTGCAGTCTTGCAAAACTTGCAATTAGGTCTCTGGCAGTGTTTCAAGAGAGATAAAGGTGGGTGCTTATCAGCATTACCCTGAAAGACTGTGACAGATTTCCTTCTGATTCTTCACAAACTGTTTGTGAATCATTACAGGCAATGAATGAACATAATTCAAACCCATTTAAATAAAAGAGGGTTTTGGGGACTAAGGGTGTGATTTTTACTGTCTCAGGAAGCCTAGGTCAGAACACCAACTTCCTACTCAAGCAGGAGACCTTACACTATTCTGGACAAATGGTTGTCCAATCTCTTCATAAAAACCTCCAGTGATGGAATACCCATAACTTCTAAAGGGAAGCCATTCCACTGATTAATTGTTCCTATTGTCAGGATATTTGTCCATATTTCTAGGTTGGTTATCTCCTTGATTAGTTTCCATCCATTACATCTTGTTCTGCCTTCAGGTACAAGGAGAAGAGAGTATCTCTAGAAGATCTGAGTGTTATGTGTCTGAACATGTTCTTCACAGGTATGTGGCAAATACTCAGCCATTATTTGAGAACCTCTACTACATTCCCCCCCCCCAATTCCCTCCCATTCAAACGATGCCACCTTTCCTATTTGTGATATAATTTCAGCCAGATATTGTGAGAGAATCCAATGAAGTTGGAGGTCAGCTTAAGGGAGTGAAGTTTGTTTCTTTGGTGCTTTTTTCCTCTATTTTTCTATTGGTCTTATTTTTTATACTTGGTCCAGAGGTTTTCCAGCTAAGCAAATTGATACTCCAAGTCAAAATGGATTTTCCATTGTTACCCAAAACACATCTCTCATCAGCCAAAGAAAATTCAAAGGAGGACATTTGAGGGAATGGCTTGTGAATATAGTCTGGAAAACACTGCTGAAACTTCCAACTATCAAGAAATATCAGATTCTACCAGGATGATCATCTGGAAAAGAACTAGGCAATTTTCTTCTTAACTTTCATCTGTATTTCATTTATACTTAAGCCAAATATTTTTAATGTATCCTTTGGAACATCTTGCCCCCGTAGTGAAGTCAGCTCCAATCCTCCAGACCTTCCCTGGCTCTGCCAGTTGGTTTGAGCTTCAAATGGTGGTCTCACATTCAGCATCGTTGAAATATTAATAACATATCTCACTTCCCCAGTTCTTATCCTACTTCCTCCCTCCAGTGATGGGATTCAATTTTTTTTTTACTATCAGTTCTGTGCGTGTGGCTTGGTGGGCATGTCTTGCTGAGTGTGGTAGGGGAAGGATACTGTAAAATCTCCATTCCTTCCCTAATCCAGGAGAAAGGTTACTGCAAAATCCCCATTCCCTCCTGATCAGCTGGGATTCAGGAGGCAGAGAGTAGATGGGGATGGGGCCAGTCAGAGATGGTATTTACCTGTTCTCCAAACTACTCAAAATTTCCATTACTGGTTCTCCAGGACTGCTCAGAACCTGCTGAATACCACCTCTGCCTCCCTCCCCATCTGGCAAGAGTGCAGAGAAGAGCAACAAACCTGATTAGGGGGCTGAAGGCTAACATATATGCAGAATGGTGGCAGGAACTTCGTATGTCAAGTTTAATGAAAAGAAGGACTAGGGGAGACATGATAGTACAGTTCCAATATTTGTGGGGCTGCCCCAAAGAAGAGGGGTTCAATCTATTTTCCAAAGCACTCGAAGGCAGGACAAGAATCAATGGATGGAAACTTATCAAGGAGAGAACCAACGTAGAACTAAGGCGAAATTTCTTGACAGTAGAACAATAAACCAGTGGAATGGCTTGCTTCCAGAGGCTGTGAGTGCTCCCTCACTGGAGGCTTCTTAGAAAAGACTAGACAGCCACTTGTCCGGAATGGTATAGGGTCTCCTGGTTGAGCAGGGGTCTGGAGTAGAAAACCCCACAAATTCCCTTCCAAATTTGTTATTCTGTCATTTTAGCTAGGACTGAGTATTTGAGTACATTTAATTTATTTTGTCCATAGTTTTATCTTTTTTAATATTGTAAGCCGCCAAGAATTACTCTGTGGTAAGATGGGCAAACAATACATTTTACAAACAAATAAGTAAATACTTTGCCTTTCCTGAACTCTGACAATAACTGGTTACCTTCTAAAATTACTCCAGCTTTGCTAGAGGGTTATCCTGTTCTCTTCTTGCTTTGTCTTTTTTAAATTCTGATCTCTCCATTCCTCCAGAGACTCAGACATTGGCAGATTAACAGTGGAAGCACATCTGAATAATTGCTGCCCAGAGAGTGGTCATAACTTCTTCATCTCGGGATGCTAAGTGGAACTTGCACTGAGGCCAAGGCAGGATAATTACTCCATGAAGAATACAATACGATTAAAAATACTGCAGATTTGGCATGTACCACCATGCTTACCACAAAACAATCTGGTCCCCTTCCCTCCATTGGTGGCTATTTTTAACAGCATGTCCAAAGATAGATTCTGTGGCTTCGGTTCCAACTGAGCTAAGCCATAGTTTGCTTCAATATGGTACACTAAACCACAGCCAGCTGGCTTGTGCTACCCGCTGCAGTTTGCACTATTCTAAATAAAACTGAACACCTTTTGGCTTTGGCGACATTGGCTGAACCAGTTGTTAAACCACAAACGGCAGTTTGCTATTTTCTGATTTCCAATCAGGTTTAATAAAGGTGTCATTATACCTATAGAAGCCTCCTATTTCTTACACAGAGTTCTCTTTTTTGACATGCCAATTGCATGCTGTTATGAGTCACTTTTCTCTCCAAAAGTCCTCAGCAAACTTCTGAACAAGGCCCCACAATTTGTCATTCATTTCTACATGAAATGATACTGAAAACCTGGGTTCAAAAAGAATAATTTGCTCACAGCACCCTGAGGAGAAAAATGGAAGAGGGGTAGCCTTTGATGAGTCCCAAAGTCAAGGCGGTGTCAAAAATCCAGGCCTCTCACAATGCCCCGATGGATGCTGGAAAATTCAGCTCCATTTGATGTTTTCAGGCTTGGAAACCCATTGGTGTTCTAACACTGTTTCGCCATCATGAGCGCAGACTATTAATCATTGGTAAACTCTTTCATTTTTTTAAAAAAAGACCAAGCTATTGAAAGTTTTTCAGGATTTGTAGAAACCAGTTGTTGTGGTTTGCTGGTGGCCTGCGGAGCTGGCAGCAGAGACGGACAGTGAGGAGGTTGGGGAGGAACATGGTCCAGTCCCGGAGTCTGGGGAAGGCTCGGACGAGGGCTCTTCATCAGAGGCAGGGACATCTGGGAGTTATGTGCATCCAGAGCCTCCAGAGTTGGACATCAGCAAGGCAGAGGAACAGGGGGAGCCTGTTTCCAGTGTGTGCATAAGCAGAGCTGCCAGAAGGCAAGAACAGTTAAGACAAAAGGGGCAAGGCTTGGAGATGATTGGCCCCTCCCATAAGACATAAAAAGGAGCAAAGGCACGTGAGTCTTTACAGGAAGCTACTTTGTTCATTCTGGTCGGTTTAAACTCAGAAACTCTGTTTTGACTCTGTGCTCTGTGTGGCCTTGCAAAACTAATTGGCAATTAGGTCTTTGGCAGTGTTTCAAGGGAGATAAAGGTGGGTGCTTATCAGTCTTATCCCAAAAGACTTTGGCAGACTTCTGTCAGACTCTTTACAAACTATTTGTGACTCATTACAGGCTGTGAATGAACTTAATTCACAGCAATAAAAAGCGGGATTTCGGGGACTAAGTGTGTGCTTTTTACTTTCTCAGGAAGCCTAGGTCAGAACACCAGTATGACTTTACCAAAGAAAGGAGAGAGATGAAGGAGTCCTTGACAAATGGTGTAAAAGGGCCACCTTCTCTACCTGGCTTTCTCGGTGACATAATCTAAACTCCCTACCTCAGGAGGCCATTTCCCCAACTTTTTAAAATAATGTTTACTGCTTTCAAAATGAGAACAGAAAATAGGGAGGAGGGACAATACACAAACATGCATTATCAAAAGAAAGAAAGTTGAATCACTGGCTGCATCTTTCCTTTTGGGGGACATTGAACCAATGCAGTCCCTCAAAATGCTATTTGAATTCTAAAAGGACTTGGGAAAAGTCCTTATTACTTTTCCTGGTGAGTCTGATTCTCTAGTTCAGGGGTCCCCAAACTTGGCAACTTTAAGACTTGTGGACTTCAACTCCCAGAAATCTCCAGCCAGCTCCACAAGTCTTAAAGTTGCCAAGTTTGAAGACCACTGGCTTAGATTATCCAGTCATTCCTGGAATGAAGGAGTTTGGAATTGATCCTGAAGCACAGCTGGCTGGAGAATTCTGGGAGTTGAAGTCCATAAGTCTTAAAGTTGCTAAGTTTGAGGACCTCTGTTCTACTTGATACCTGGCATTAAAAACTTTCTACAAACCCCTGCAATTCTTCCCTTGGGTCCTCTTAAGCTTGTTTCAGAGATGCCCCCCTTAACTCACCTGACCTAAAACCCCAAAGCCCTTACCTCAGGGAGCTCAAACACTGACTTTAATGCTCCTTCATTAAGTGTTGAAAGAGGTAATGCACAAATGATGGGAGCTGCAGAGGTAAGGGGGAAGACGAGGGAGCGGATAAAGGAAGACTCAACTCAAATCTGATAAGGCACAGCGTGAAGTCCATTCGAAGGCTTACACTGTGGAAACAACATGCAGTAAGAAAGCCATTTTTTCCAGCATGCATTGCATCTGCAAACTCATGGCCTGCTGAGTTGTTTTGAGTCTGAAGAGACTGATACGTTCTCCCAGAGTTCAATTACAGAATTCTCAGAGACACAATGTGACACCTTGAATGACATTCTCGGTGTGAAAAAAAATGTCTTGCATTCACGCCAGTTAGGATGCCACAATGGATGCATAAAGAATTATGACTCTATCCTGTTTCCCATTAAAATAAGACCTCCCAGGCAGTGGTGAAATTTTAAAAAAATTGCCACCGGTTCTCTGGGCGTGGCTTGGTGGGTCGTGTGACTAGTGGGTGTGGCCAACTTTTTAAAAATTATAAAGCATTTTTTCTATCTATTCGCCTGAGCTGGTAGTAAAAAATTCTTTTGAAGTAAAAAAAAAAGGAGGTTCAGCTGTGTCGTGCGATTGTGGGAACCTTTTTTCCCACTTTTTAAAGCATTCTTTTTACTACCAGTTTGGGTGAATAGGTAGTAAAAAAAATCTTTTAAAAGTGAAAAATAAAGTTTCGACAATCACACGGCACAGCTAATTGTCATGGAAACTTTTTTCCCCACTTTTTAAAGCATTTTTTCCCTGCCTATCACCCAATAGCTTTAAAAAGTGGGGAAAAGGCTTCCGCCAATCTTCAGAAGCTTTTTTTTACTACCGGTTCACAGAACCAATGACAATCATCCCTACAGGTTTGCACAAACTGGTGTGAACCGGTAGCATTTCACCTCTGCTCACAGGATAATAAGCTCAATCGGGCTTCTGAGCACATGCACTAAAATAAGCCCTCCCTGAAAATATTGCAACACAGCAGCCACCATGAGGTGACCACACTCGCCACCTCCTGCACCTCAAAAATAATAAAACCTCCCCAAACATAAGGCCACACACTTATTTTGGGGGTCAAAAGAAATTAAGACCCTGTCTTATTTTGGGGAAAACACAGTATTTATATATTTGCTTAATTTAAAACTGCACATTTCACTGTAATGATTCTGGGCAACTTATACCATTTCCTCTTGCAGTTGGGTGTGTGTTTTAAAAAGACTTCCTTCGTGACTTCTAAGGACCCACTTTGTGGACCTTTCTATCTACATATCTATGTACTCATCCTTCCTCATCCTAGTCCAATGTTTATGCATCATCAAGTTGATGTCAGCTCTTAGCAACCACATGGATAGATTTTCTCCATGGCAATCTACCTTAACAACCACACAACCTAAAAATGCACCTTTTAAAAAGGTACTCGATTTTAATTATTGTCTTTAATGTTGGTTTTTAATGACAAATTGCTGAAAATCTTCAATAGGCAGCAGGTTAATACGTTTTAATAAATAGCAACAACCGTCCCCGCCCACATAAACACTTAACTTAATCATACCTGCCCCAGAAGATGGCAAAGGAGATCCCCTTCTATATTATCCCATGTTAGGATGAGTAGAGGCCAATTTGAAGGAGCTTTGACCTTGCTACTTACAAATAACTAGGTACTGATGCTCCTTAAATCATCTTTCATGATTTGGATGGTTAAAAAGTGATGAGCATTTAGTATTATACAACACAGCACATTTGAAAGCTGAAATCCTAAGAGGAAAATTCAGAGTGTGTATTCAGAGCCATGGTGGCACAGTGGTTAGAATGTAATACTGCAAGCTGTTTTTGCTGCCTACCAGGTGCTTACAATCTGGCAGTTCAAATCTCACCAGGCTCAGGGTTGACTCAGCCTTCCATCTTTCCGAGGTTGGTAAAATGAGGACTCAGATTGTTGGGGCAAGAGGCTGACTCTGTAAACCACTTAGAGAGGGCTGTAAAGCAAGGGTTAAATTCAGTAGGTTCTGACAGATTCTGGAGAATCGGTAGTGGAAATTTTGAGTAGTTCAGAGAATTGGCAAATACCATCTCTGGCTGGACCCAGAGTGCGGTGGGAGTGGAGAATTTGCAATATTCTTCCCCCAGGAATGAGGAGGGAATGGAGCTTTTGCAGGATCCTTCCCCTGCCATGCCCACCAAGCCACGCCCACAGAACCAGTAGTAAAAATAATTGAATTTCACCACTGCGGTAAAGCACTGTGAAGCGGTATATAAGTCTAAGTGCCATTGCCATCTTCAACCAGGTATGCTTCCAAAAGCCCTTGACACTGCAGCCCTGAATGTGGTCTTTAAGAGCTGTGATCCCACCATCCAAATCACAAACCTAGAGAAGAGAATCTTCTTCTCCCTAAGGCAAGTTTTCTTAACCAGCTGGGGAATTCTGGGAATTGAAGTCTATCTATCTTAAAGATGCCAAGGTTGTGATGCATTGCCTTAAGGAAATCATGAGGTCTGTGATTCCTAGATTGTCTGGGCTTCCAAGGTAGCTAGAAGTCTGAATCTGATAAATTGCCTTGACATTCTCTTTTGAATCTAATCTAATCAAGTTGAACAATGCAACACTATGCAGGTCTGCTCTGTGGGTGGGATTCAGTGGGGAGTCCATCCTTACAGCCCGTCCCCCAACCCCCCAGGCAAGCTGGAAGGTGCTGGTGCAGCCACACTGCATTTCTGCAGACCTATAACTAAAAGGTAGGTGCATGGTTTGAGATTGAGATTTGAGATTTATTAGATTTATATGCCGCCCTTCTCCCAAGGATTCAGGGCGGCGTACAACAATTAAAAGAAACACATAATACAAAAGTTAAAAAAATTAAATGGAATATCCCAAACCCAATTAAAATTGACAATGCATTTTTTAAAAAAATTGAATTAAAATTAACAGTGATCAATAATTTATTTTGTTTTGTTCAGGCCAGGCTGGCTTGCTGGAAAAGCCAACTTTTTAGGGTGCATCGGAAGGACCGGAGGTCGGGGATTATACGAAGCTCCGGGGGCAGCTCGTTCCAGAGGGAAGGCACTCCCACAGAGAAGGCTCTCCCCCTGGGTGTCACTAGCCGACACTGTCTGGCCGATGGTACCCTGAGGAGGCCAACTCTGTGAGATCGCACTGGACGATGTGACGATGTTTATTGCTGGAAATAAAAAAAGCTGTGGACTGGGAACAAGCATGCAGGAGATGAATATTTACTTCTTTCATTATGCCTATTTGCTCAACTTCAAACTCTTCCCTGGGATCAGTTTATCTTGAATTGAGGTAATTGAATTAAGCTTGAATTAAGCTTCTCTCTACAATAGGAATTAATTTTAAAAAAATAAGAAAGGGTCAAGCTTTTCCCCCATTTAGCCCCACTCCCTTAGTTTCCTATCTCTATCTTGCTTGAAAGCTACAGTCCTACGAATACAATCCTAAATTGCATTAACAGAGGGATACAATCAAATCAAGAGAGGTACTAATACCACTCTATAAAGCCCTAGTAAGGCCACAACTAGAGTATTGCATCCAGTTTTGATCACCACACTATAAAAAAGATGTTGAGACTCTAGACAAAGTGCAGAGGAGAGCAACCAGGATGATTAGGGAACTGGAGACTAAAACATATGAAGAACGGTTACAGGAACTGGGCATGGCTAGTCTAGTGAAGAGAAGGACCAGGAGCAGTGGTGGGTTGCAGGCACTACGCCCCAGTATGGGCGTACCGGAGCCTGCCCAGAGCACCAGATACCGTTCTGGTATGGTGCTCCAGAGGGCCCACCCACCCGCCTGAGCGCCTTACTGGTCTTTTAAGTCTTCGGCGCTTCCGTGCACACACAAGGCATATACAACGACTGTGTGACGCTCCACTGAGCAGCTGGAGCATTGTGGAGGCTCGCGGAAGCAGTAAGATGCATGCACGTGCTGCGTACATCCATTTGGACAATGCCGGGCCCATTCCAACCATACCAGTTGGAACAGGATCCGGAACCCACCACTGACCAGGGGAGACATGATAGCATTGTTCCAATATTTGAGGGGCTGCCACAGAGAGGTGGGGGCCAAGCTATTCTCCAAAGCATCTGAGGACCAGACAAGGAATAATGGATGGGAACTAAACAAGGAGAGATTCAACCTAGAAATAAGGAATAACTTTCTGACAGTGAGAACAGAAGTTGCCTTCAGAAGTTGTGGGGGCTTCATCCCTTGAGACTTTCAAGAAGAGATTGGACTGCCATCTGTCAAAAATGTGTAGGGTCTCCTGCTTGAGCAGGACTAGATGACCTATGAGGTCCTTTCCAACTCTGTTAATCTCTTAAAATTCCACTTCCATAGGAAGAATTAGGCGTCAACCTGTGCGGTTCATTCCACAAGAATCATTAATTTGCTATGAAGATTGCAGAGAAATTGTTGATTTACTTTGTTCAGGATCTTGTCACAGAATCAATTGAAGAGCAACTGAAAGTAAAATCATCAGAACAAAAAAAAAAATTAGTAGCCAGCATTTTCCTTTTCTACTCAAAAAATTATTTTAGAATGTTCTTTCAAAGGAGGATTTCAGGGAAAATGAAGCTTTGAAAATGTCCTTCAAAGAAGAAAAGGCTATTAGAGAACTCCTGGGTAGAATACTCATAGTATTCAATGTAATGACTATTCATTTAATGACAGTTTGAAGTTATGACAAAGTGGCTTACGACTGTCACATCACCCCATCCCTGTGGTCATAGGATTACTGTCAGGCTTGCAGCCATCTTTTCTTTTGGGTCTTTGACCTGCCACACTTTCTATTATTCTACTATGCATTTTCTATTGTGGGAAAATGGGAGGGGGGATTGTAGGAGTGAGATGTGATGTAGCCATAACAAAATTCTTTCTAGAAAGCCAAGGTCATCCTTTGTCTCTGCACCTGACCGGATCTGGATGGGCAAGATCTTGAACTTTCAATTGGGTGGCGAAAACCAGGAAGCTTTCAGATTTGGGTTTTCCCAGATGTGCCAACATGACTCTCTTAATAAATTGGAACTTTGAGGAATCTTTTGCCTCGGCCTCTGATTTACTTTTAGATGCTATTTGAAACCCTGACAATTGCATTTATGATGGTTGCAGCATCTTGGAATCAAATGATTACAATTTGCAACCTTCCCAAACTGGATTCTCTTAACCACCATGGTAAAAATGTTTGCAAAATTTTCTCTGATCAAATGATGACTCACTTAATGACCACATCGATTAGGTGCTGAAATTCCAGCCCCAACTGTGGTCATATATTGAGGACTACCTATGTGTTGTTCCTGTACTGGTTTAGTTACAAGGGGTCCAGGGGATGTCTACAAATGTCCTGTCGTTCACTGCATAATACATCCTCCCCCACCTCCAATGATAAAATGCTACTCCAAGGAAACTACCCCATGGAATCCAAAAGAAATTCTCCAGCACAATAAGAATAAGCCCCAACAACAAAAATGATTATGGGGCTGCAGAGGAAGACATATGAAGAACAGTTGCAGGAATTGGGTATGTCTAGTCTAGTGAAAAAGAGACGCAGCGGCTCAGTGGCTAAGACACTGAGCTTGTCTATCAGAGAGGTCAGCATTTCAATGGTTTGAATCCCCAGCATCGCATAACGGAGTGAGCTCCCATTACTCGTCCCAGCTTCTGTCAACCTAGCAGTTCAAAAGCACATAAAAATGCAAGTAGAAAAATAGGAAGTGGGAAGGTAACAGCGTTCTGTGCGACTTCAGTGTTTAGTCATGCTGGCCACATGATCCCAGAGACGTCTTCAGACAGCACTGGCTCTTTGGGTTTGAAACGAAGATAAGCACCACCCCTAGAGTCAGGAATAACTAGCACATATGTGCAAGGGGAACCTTTACCTTTATTCTAGTGAAAAAAAAGGACTAGGGGTGGCATGATAACAGTATTCCAGTATTTGAGAGGTTGCCACAAGGAGGTGGGGGTCAATTTATTTACCAAAACTCCTGTAGGCAAGACAAGAACCAATGGATGGAAACTAATCAAGGAGAGAAGCTATCTAGAAGTAAAGAGAAATTAGAACAGGCGAGAACAGTCAACCAGCAGAGGGGCTTGCCTTCAGAAGTTGCCTTCAGAAGCATCCCATTACTGGAGGTTTTCCATAAGAAACTGGACAGCCACTTGCCTGAAATGGTATAGGCTCTCCTGCTTGTGCAGGGAGTTGGACTAGATGACCTCCAAGGTCCCTTCCAACTCTTCTATTCTTCTCTGCTCTATTCTATTTTATATATAAAAAAAACCTGAAGCAGATGAAGTGGTATGATTAAATGAGGAAACTATAGTGGGAACTCAGCCCAATTCATCTGGTTGGTCAATTAATCCATTTGTTGACTTTGTCCACTGCATTTAATTACGAACTCTTCCAAGAGGCTGCTTTATACAACATCCTAATCAACTAAAACAATAACATCAGAACAACAGTCTGAGCAAAGGTGAAAAGCAGTCAATCCCGGCGTATGTGCAGGCGAAGCTGCCGTGTTTGTTTGTGCAGAGCCCTTTCCCGCGCTGCCTTCTGGTTCAGTATTTTCCTTTCGAGGCACTAATCTGTTGAAATGTAAGCCAAGGTGTTCTCAGCGTAGTTGAGGCGTCTGCTCACACTCTCGTTTACTGCACCATTGATTTCAATTGACAAAAAACAAGAGAGTGGGGAAAATATAGAGGTGATGCAGTGGGAAGAAAGTGGTTTTGAGAACTCCTGTTCCACCCTATCAGGAGGGTTCTCCTCTGGGAAGGGTTTATGCGAGGAATTCATAATGAAATCTTGGCAAGACAATAGCTACAGAAAATTTCAGGCGTGCCTCGGCGATAGCTACAGGAAAGAATTGAATTAAAGCTCGTCTGCAAGATAAAAGAGGTTCTGCAGAGAATGAAGTCTGGTACAACTCTATTACTGAAGGTCAACAGTGCACCTAAAGTTCTCACTTATCAATTAATGAGCAATAAATATTGGACAAGGTATATGGGGTAGAAATTTAATCTTATCTCAATGAAAGGATGTGTCCTTGATCTTCTGTCTCGCTGTCTCTCTGAGCTTTAAGACTAGAAGCCCAATCTATGGGAAAGCAGATTATTTCAGTACAGGCTGTCCTCAACTTAGAATCACCCTCAGAATCAGGTTTTCTGTTACTAAGCAAGGCAGTTGTTAATAGCAATAGCAGTAGACTTATATACCGCTTCATAGGCCTTTCAGGCCTCTCTAAGCGGTTTACAGAGAGTCAGCATATTGCCCCCAACAATCTGGGTCCTCATTTTACCCACCTCGGAAGGATGGAAGGCTGAGTCAACCCTGAGCCGGTGAGATTTGAACCGCTGACCTGCTGATCTAGCAGTAGCCTGCAGTGCTGCATTTAACCACTGCGCCACCTTGGCTCTTAAGTGAGTTGCACCCAATTCAATCACCTTTTTTGCCATAGTTGTTAAGCAAATTACCATATTTTTCAGAGTATAAGACACACAGGCATATAAGACGCACTAAGATTTTGAAGAGGCAATTTTTTAAAAAAAGTGTTTGCACTCTGCAGACTTCCCCAAAATGACCCATTTTTCACAAAAACGAGCCCACTTTTTTTTTTTTTTAAAGGGCATGAATAGCATTTAGGAGGCTTGTAGAGTGCTGGGTGGGGGGGAGGAACCAAGCCAAAAAAAATGGCCAGTTTTTCGCAAAAACAGGCCAGTTTTTTGTCAAAAAAGAAAGGCATGCAAAGCCTTTAGGAGGCTTATAGAATGCTCCTGGGGGCTGGGGGCCCAAAAATGAGGAAAAAGCAGCCTGGTTTTTTTGCTCATTTCTGCCCTCCCCAACCCCCAAGAGTACTCTATAAGTCTCCTAAAGGCTCTGCACAGCTGTTTTGGTGAAGGGGTGGGGTTTGGGGAGGCAAAAAACTGTTGCATTCAGTGTATAAGACTCACTCAGATTTTCAGCCTCTGTTTTGAGGGAAAAAGGTGCTTCTTATACTCTGAAAAATATGGTATTACAGATTGATAAGTAAATCATATGGCCATTAAGCAAATTTGGCTCCTCTCCTCCATTGACTTTGCTTGTGGGAAGTCAGCTGTGAAGGTCGCAGATGACAATCAGAGGACCCTGGGATGCCACGCCAGCTGTCAATCACCCACATTTTAATCTGGGGATGCTGCATCAATCCTAAGAGCAAGGACCGATTGTCATTTTTTTCAGTGTCAATGTAACTTAGAACAGACTGCAAATGAATGGTTGTAGTGAAAGATTACTTCACAAAATGTAAACAAGATTTGATTTTCATTGAGGCAGTTTCTTCACTACCTAAAACAGAAGATGAAAACAGGGATATATTTTCTTTAAAAATGCTGGTTGGAGAAATGATGAAACAGTGATGTCTCACAACTTGGTTGTGGAAGGAAGTTATTTGTTAAACATAGAACCATCATTATTTAAGATGACATCCCTTGGCTTCCAGAGGGCTTTGAAGGGGTTTACAGGCTATAGATAGCTTATGGGGCCCAGTCTGACCACCTAAGATCTAAAGCTCCTCTAGTATTGTCCTTTCCTGGCTGAAAAATCATCCTTAAGGATGCTCTTTAGAAGGCCAGATCCTGAAGAGGAAACTCGAGTACTTTGGCCACCTAATGAGAAGGAAGGACTCCCTGAAGAAGAGCCTAATGCTGGGAACGATTAAGGGCAAAAGAAGAAAGGGACAACAGAGATGGAGTCACTGAAACAGTAGGCATGAGCCTAAATGGACTCCAGAGGATGATAGAAGACAGGAAGGCCTGGAGGAACATTGTCCATGGGGTCGTCATGGGTTGGACACAACTTCGCAACCAACAACAACAAAGCAACAAATAGAGTAGAATTCCCAGGAGAAAAGGTCGTGCTAGGAAGAGGGGAGGAAAAACATGAGCAAACTTGCATGATTCTATTCATATAGCCTAGCTCAATAAAGCTTAGTTCTAATCTTCTTATGGAGTCTGTTTCCTGAGCTGGACAACCTTGAAGAGCTGACATTCACATAACCAACAGGAATCATGTTGTCTCTTTTAGAAACCAGGGAGGGTGGAAGCCAGGAAATCCTTGCCAGCCTAGGGCAAAGAAAGACTGATCTGAGAACAGCCTGGCTGGAAATCAGGATAGGGCATCACCCACCCATCTCCTTCTCTCTCTTCTCTTCTTCCTTCCTTACTCTCAATCATCCAAATCCTTTCCTTCCCCTACCTTCCTGTCTTCCTTACTTCTCTCCCTCTTCTCCATCCTTCTTCCTTCTCTCCTTCTTTCCTTCTTTGCTTCCTTCCTTACTCTCAACCATCTAACTCCTTTCCTCACCTGCTTTCCTGTCTTCATTCCTTCTCTCCCTCTGCTCCATCCTTCCTTCCTTCTTTCGTTCCTTCTCTCTTTCCTTGCTTCCTTCCTTACTCTCAACCATGTAACTCCTTTCCTTCCCCTCCCTTCCTGTCTTCCTTCCTTCTCTCCCTCTGCTCCACCCTCCTTCCTTCCTTCTCTCCTTCTTTCCTTCTCTCCTGGCTTGCTTCCTTCCTTACTCTCAACCATCTAACTCCTTTCCTCCCCTTTTTTCCTGTCTTCATTCCTTATCTCCCTCTGCTACATCCTTCCTTCCTTCCTTCTCTCCTTATTTGCTTCCTTACTTACCCAATCATCTAACTCCTTTCCTCCCCTGTCTTCCTGTATTCATTCCTTCTCTCTCTCTGCTCCATCCTCCTTCCTTCTTCCCTTTCTTTCTTTCTTTCTTTCTTTCTTTCTTTCTTTCTTTCTTTCTTTCTTTCTTCCTCTTCTTTTCAGTCATCACTAATGCTCTGGACTTTCCTGGAACCCTCAAACCTTATCTGGGTCTGCCTTGGCCTACAAACGTTGACTACTAGCAGGAACTCCATTCCTTTCACACATTGACTGCTTTTATAAGTACAGTTTTCCCTGCTGGGTTTCCAACCTGAAAAGCACCAGATAAGCGACTCAGCCTCAGGGAACCAGGAATCACCTGTCAGCTGAACAAACTATTCAATGCCAGATAAGACATTTGACACTTAAGTAACAAAGATATCCTATTACTAGGATCTTCAAATGTATACATTCCTTCTTGCAGGCATTCATAAATGTACTGGGATAGTTGAATATGTACCTACTTTCTCAATGGGGGCCATGAGGGGTATATAGATAATCCTCGATTTATGACCACAATTGCGACCAGAATTCCCTTTGGTCAACAAGGCAATTGAATTGTGCCCAATTTAACAACTTTTTTTTTGCCACAGCCATTCAGCAAATCATGTGATCATTAAGCAACTCTGTCTTTCTCCATTGACTTTGCTTATCATAAGCTATCTGGGAAGGTCACAGATGGTAATCCCATAACACCAGGATGTTGCGACCATTATAAATGATCATAAATGGTCAAAAAGAGGGCTGTGAAAATATTTACAGATCCCTCGCATCCTGGACATAGATTGTTTCAAACCCTACTCTCAAAATGACACTATAGAGCAGTGCACACCAAGACAATTAGACACAAGAACAGTTTTTCCCTGAATGCCATCACTTTGCTAAACAAATAATTCCCTCCCCACTGTCAAACCATTCACTAAGGCTGCATTACTATTACTATTAGTCTTTTCATCGTTCCTATCATCTCCTCCCACTTATGACTGCAGGACTGTAACTTTGTTGCTTGTATCCTTATGATTTATATTGATAGTTTCCTGATTGCTTATTTGTGCCCTATAACTATCATTAAGTGTTGTACCTTATGACTCTTGGTGAATGTATCTTGTCTTTTTATGTACACTGAGAGTATCTGAACCAATTTATACCCCTCAGACAGGTTCCGCAACTTGGGAGTCCTCCTGGACCCACAGCTGACTTTTGACCATCATTTGTCAGCTGTGACCAGGGGGGCATTTGCCCAGGTTCGCCTGGTACGCCAGTTGCGACCCTACCTGAACCGGGAGGCTCTCACAACAGTCACTCGAACCCTTGTGATCTCTAGGCTGGAATACTGCAATGTGCTCTACATGGGGCTGCCCTTGAAGAGCATCCGGCGACTTCAGCTAGTCCAGACGCAGCCGCGCGAGTGATTGTGGGCGCACCGCGGTTCGCCCACATAACACCGATCCTCCGTGAGCTGCGCTGGCTACCTGTTGATCTCCGGGTGCGCTTCAAGGTGCTACTCACCATTCATAAAGCCCTTCATGGTAGTGGATCTGACTATTTGAGAGACCACCTCCTGCCAATTACCTCCCTTCGTCCCATCAGATCGCATAGAGTAGGCCTCCTTCGAATTCCATCCGCCAGTCAGTGCCGACTGGCGACTATGCGGAGGAGAGCCTTCTCAGTTGCAGCTCCGACGCTTTGGAACGATCTCCCCGTGGAGATTCGCACCCTCACCACCGTCCAGACCTTCCGCACAGCCCTTAAGATCTGGCTATCCCGTCAGGCCTGGGGATAAGTCCCTAATTTTGCCCCGCCCGAATGTCGAATGAATGTTGTGTTTTATTGGTTATTTTTTTTATTCACATTTTTTTTCTTTTTTGTGTCCTGTCTCACACACCCCCTCCTATGAAATGTAAGCCGCCCTGAGTCCCCTTAGGGAAAAGGGCGGCCTATAAATGTCAATAAAATGACTAAAAAATGACTAAATGACCAAAGACAAATTCCCTGCGTGTCCAATCACACTTGGGCAATAAAGAATTTTATTCTATTATAAATACATGTTGGCTACAAAGTGTCTGAATTTTGATCACATAACCATGGAGATGCTCCAATGGTTGTGAAATGGAAAGGCTGGGTGACAGTTGCTTTTTTCAGTGCCCCTTATAACTTGGAACAAGTCAAGGTCTACTGAAGTCAATCACAAAGCACTCATTTTCCAGAAAGAATAGGATAGGATAGGATAGGATAGGATAGGATAGGATAGGATAGGATAAGATAAGATAAGATAAGATAGGATAGGATAATTGAATAGAGAATGGAATGGAATGGAATAGGATAATTTAATAGAGAATGGAAAAGAATAGAATAGAACAGAACAGAACAGAACAGAACAGAATAGAATAGAATAGAATAGAATAGAATAGAATAATAGAGTTGGAAGGGACCTTGGAGATCTTCTAGTCCAATCCCTTGGGCAGGAAATCCTACACCACTTCAGACAAATGGTTATCCAACATCTTCTTAAAAAAACTCCCAGTGATGGAGCACCCACAACTTCTGGAGCCATTGTTCCACTGATTAATTTTTCTTACTGTCAGGAAATTTCTCCTCAGTTTTAAAAACTGGGAAGGTTGCTTCCTTAACACACATACACACCCAGATAGATGGGAAATGTTTTGAGCAAAGCATTGATAGTAAAATTGGGCCTGTCTCACTTAATAACTGCTTTGCTTACTAGTGAAAATTCTGGTCGCAATTGTGGTCATATGTCAAGGACTATCTATATAAGGACTCAAGGATTCACTTTGCAATTCCTTCCCAGGTAAAATGCCTGGGAGATTCTGATCTTAGATCTGCATGATTTAGTTTCCTTGAATGTATAAAATTAGGCAGACTTTGATTATCCACCGACTATCACTGCCAGTTGTAACATTTTATATTGTTTTGTTTTTGTTTCATTTTTAATGCACTTTTTGTTTGCAGTTCAGGACAGTGCCTGTAATAAAAAAAAATCATTCATTCCTTCCAGCCCCATTTACATTGTCTGAGGGGCTGATGTGGCTCAGAACATTCTTGGAAACAAAGACGGCGCTGGAGTTTGGCATTTGTTTTTGGAACAATCCAATTTTCTCATTTATCTTTCATTAAAGGAACCTTTGAAAAAAGCTCAGCATGGCAGAGGGATCACGAGGCAGAAATTGGTTGGCACTTGCTGCAGAGCCCAGATGGACAAAGCAAGATCAGAATTTAGAGTACCAGCATCTTATCCAAACAGACAGCAGAGCAGAGTTTGTTTTAAGTTAAAAATGCAATAAATATCAAGAGTTGTGGAGAATGGGAGGTGAAAGAGAATGAGATGGGGAACAATTCTTGCCTGTCTCCTAGCAGGCCCTGGATTTACAAGATGAAGGGTGGAAAATCCCTTAATGAAATAGCACAGATTAGAAACATGCTTATCGTTAAGAGTCCTTGGGGTTATTATTTCATTAATTCTCCATTGCAAGCACAGGGCATGGCCTGTAATCAGACCTATTGACTTCCTTCTATGTGTGAACAAGATCTGAACTAGCAGAGGAAGGGGGAGAGAAAGGACAGGCCGAACAGAAGGAGTGATTTATGAAAGAGCATGTTCTGGGGCTAGACCAAAGCAAGCACAAAGTTACATCAAAATAGGAACAGAGACATGGGTTTTGTGGACAATCTCTTGCTTCAAGGGAATGGTACAAATACGGCTTGCTTATTTATTTATTTATTTATTTATTTATTTATTTATTTATTCATTCATTCATTCATTCATTCATTCATTCATTCATTCATTCATTCATTCATTCATCACATTTCTACCCCATGGGATTCATTTTTTTTTAATACCAGTTCTGTGGGCGTGTCTTGGTGGGCATTGCAGGGGAAGGATACTGCAAAATCCACATTCCCTCCTCACTGCAGGGGAAGGATACTGCAAAATCCCCATTCCCTCCCCACTGCAGGGGAAGGATACTGCAAAATTTCCATTCCCTCCCCACTCTAGGGGGAAGGATACCGCAAAATCCCCATTCCTTCCCCACTCCAGGGGAAAGTGCTGCAAAATCTCCATTCCCTCCCCACTCCTGGGGGAAGGATTTTGCAAAATCTCCATTCCCTCCCGATTAGCTGGGACTCGGGAGGCAGAGAATAGATGGGGGCAGGGCCATTCAGAGGTGGTATTTACCAGTTCTCCAAACAACTCAAAATTTCTGCTATCAGTTCTCCAGAACTGGTCAGAACCTGCTGAATACCACTTCTGTTCTACTCCACCCTTCTTATGTAAAAAAGCTATAGTGTAAAAGTAAAAAAAAAATAGAATTTTAAATGTTAGGGTTAAAATATTAAAAGGTAAAGAGGTTAAAAAAAGGTAGAGACACATTCTGAAAACATAAGCCATCCACAAGGTTGCATATCACTCTTCATCCTCCACATCAATAGGTCTTAACACTCTTTCTGAAAGTCAAGAGAAAGGGGCTGCTTGACTTCACCTCTATAGCTAAAGGTAGGGGCAATGGCAGAGAAGACTCTCTCTTCCTGAATCCCACTGCCCAAGGCTGAACCTCTTTTGAAATGTTTAGGTCTTATCGCTATTCAACTTGCCAAAGAAGTGGGGTGGGGAGGGAAAGGGAGAAAGAATGCAGATGGGCCAGAGACAGACCGTGAGAGCCAAGAACCCACCAAGGCCACTCACACAGGAAAGTGAACAGGTCTCAAAACAAAAGAATGATTCATAATTGGACATTGAGACTAACCAAGGGTGGAGAGAAAGAAAGCTATTGTTAACACTATAAAATACAGTTAGTTCTCAACTTAGGATCACAATTGAACCCAAAATTTATATTTCTGAGTGAGACGTTGGTTAAGTGAGTTTCCCCCCATTTTGCGGCCATTCTTGTCACAGTTGTTAAGTGAATCACTGCAGTAGTTTAGTAACAAAGTTGTTAAACGAATCTGGCTTCCCCCTTGACTTTGCTTGTCAGAAGGTCGCAAAAGGGGATCACATGAACCCCCAGAATACTGTGACGGTCATAAATATGAACCAGTTGTCAAGCATCTGGATGTAAATCACATTACCATGGGGATGCTGCAATGGTCATAAGTGTGAAAAATGGTTGTTAAGTAATCCCATTGTCATTAAACAAATCCAGATTCCCCCATTGACTCTGCTAGTGAGACTGCCAAGCAAAGATGGCAATGAGATGTATAAAAATAAAGAATAAGAAAAAATTTATTAATTAAAAAAAAACAGTCATAAGAGCAAAGACAGATCATAAGTCACTTTTTTCTATGCTGCTGTAACTTTGAATGGTCATTAAATGAATGGTTATAAGTTGAGGACTGCCTGTAACCATGGCCAACTTTGGGGGAAGTGACCCAAGACCATGAAGGAGAGAAGCAGCAAGAAGGCAAGGAGAAGGAAGAAAAACCACTCTGTTTTCTCTCCACTTACCTGGGCAAATGGCGGTGTTGTTGCATGTCCTAGTCTCTCGCAGCAAGCCACTACACAGAGTCCCGTAGGGTGAGGAGACACAGGAGCGTGTTCGCACCTGGGTGCCCTGCCCACAGGTAAGGGAACAGACACTCCATTGGGACCACTCCTCTGCTGCTGGATCTCCTGGGGAGAAAGAGAGACATGTATGTCCAAGCACACCAAGAGAGAAAAATGGATATGAAAATTAAACCCTGGGGACAAAGTGGTTAAAGTGCAGTTTTGCAGGCAAACTCTGTCCACAGCCTGGAGTTCGATCTTGACGTGGCTTAAGGTTGACTCAACCTTACATTCTTCCAAGGTCTGTAAAATGAGGCCCAGATTGTTGGGGTCAACATGCAAATAATGTTTCTACATTGTAAACCAACCAGAGAGTGCTACAAAGTGCTATGAGGTGCTATGTCAGCTAAAAGATGCTATTGCTATTGCTAAAACCCATCTTCACACAATTTTTAAGAAGGTACTACCTGTCCTGACCTAGGCTTCCTTAGAAAGCATGAAGGAGAGTCTTGGCCATGGCAAAACCTCTTTTATTTACATGACTGTGAATTCCTTTCATTCACAGTCAGCAAGGCTTGGCTAACAGTCTTTCAGAGGAATATTTATCAACACGAACCTTATCTCCCAAAAGCTCCTCTTTTGTTTCCTATGGGAGGGGCCAATCACCTTCAAGGTGTGGCTTTACTCCTAAGTTGTCCCTGCTTTCTTGTTGTTCTTGTCTTCTGACAGCTCTGCGCATGCGCATACTGAGAACAGGCTCCAGCTGTTTCTCTGCCTCGCTGTTGTCTAACTCCCTCTCTGCCTCCAATGCAAAGCCCTCATCTGAGCTTTCCTCAGCTGCCATGACTGGCCCATGTTCCTCCCCAACTTCCTCACTGTCCAACTCTGCTGCCAGCTCCTCTTGCCACTGGTGGGCCACAATTCTACCAAAAGTCACAAAAAAACCCCACTCCCTAACAGCTAACACACAGATATAGTAAGCATGAAACAGCACCAGAGAAACAATATCCTAATCAACATTCAAGGAAGCCATACTCCTAACAAGACTGGAACTATTGATTGACTGCTGAAAATCTGTATGGCCATCCAACTCACTCTCAGTGACTCTGGGCAACTTATGAAGATAACAATCTAATATAAAATGATAGAAAGCAGTAACCCCTCTAGTGACAACCATCAATCAGACTAGCCACTTCACGGGCTCCATTCCACTCTCTATTCTCCAGGCCAGCTGACAAAACCAGTGTCAAGATTCAAAGTTCTGGGAGATGGAATGTAGGCTCCAGACATCAAGAAGATGAGTCTAAGAACCAAGGACAGTCCAGCAGGTGTTTTTTAAAGCCAAAGACTTTTTCTCATAACAATGCAATCAGGTTCAATTGGACAATGTGACCTGAACTAATAGAGGGAGGGAGAATTCTATACTTTAATTATGTGGGTTTGCTAGATCTGGCTTTGCCCTAATCAGTGCCAAAATGATGTATTCAATATAATTTTGCTTTGAGAGATTGGATCGTCTCACTAGTGCTTGCCTGGTTGGGTTCGTCAGTTGGAACATTGACAACCAGGTCTTCAAGCCTTTGCAAAAGAGTGTCAAAGTGGAGACCTATCTAATTTTCACAGAGATGATATTCCACAGGGAGGGAGCCACCACAGAGAAGACCATTCTTCTGGGTCCCTCCAGTTGAAGAGGAGACCTCTAGCATTCCTTGCCTCCCTGCTTTGGTAGCTCAGGTAGATGTAATCAGGAGAAGGTGATCCTTCGAATAACATGATGGCAAGCCAAGTAGGGCTTCAAATGTGACAATCAACATCTTGAGTTGGAACCTGAAGCAAATCAGAAGCCAATGGAGCTCGCTCAGGAGAGATGACACATGTGCACACCTAGGCCTGCAAAAAACCATGTGGGCTGCTGCCTTTTGAACCAACTGAAATGTTTATGAATGATAGGAAAAGGAAGGATTTATATTCTTTAGCAGTCAACTGGTAATTATTCTGATTAGCAGCCATCCATTCCCCACCATTCAGTCAGAACTGAAGAAGCTTCTTGGATGAGCAGTGAACTGTCTTCAAGGGGGGGGAGGGACCCTAGAAACCCCAGTTGCCTTTTGAAAAGCAACTTTGAGACAACCAATTGAACTATACTCCCATACAGTGATGATGTTACCTAGCCAGATAACAACTGATCTGCAGAAAAACAGTCAACCTCAGAGAACATCAAAAACCCAACAGTTCAACCCTGAGCTAGATATAGGAAAAGATAAAGGTTCCCCTTACATATAAGTGCTAGTCCTTCCTGACTCTAGGAGGTGGTGCTCATCTCCATTTCAAAGCCAAAGAGCCAGTGCTGTCCAAAGATATCTTTGTGGTCATGTGGCCAGCATGACTAAATGTGCACGGAACACTGTTACCTTCCCACTAAAGGTGGTTCCTATTTTTCTACTTGCATTTTTATGTGGTTTCGAACTACTAGGTTGGCAGAAGCTGGGATAAGTAACGGGAGCTCACTCCGTTACGTGGCACTAGGGATTCGAACCACCAAACTAACAACATTTCTGATTGACAAGCTCAGGATCTTAGCCACTGAGCCACCATATCCTGTTTTGCTACTCTCTACTATTGTATTCAGCCATCTCCCCAAAAAATATTAGCCAAAATTTTATCTCCTTCCCTGCAGACAGATGGACCAATCAACTGCTCAGTTGCATCAATGTTGTGCTTTAAAGTTTTCTTTCAATCTGAATTAAAATGTCTCATTTTATAGAGCATTTAAAGATGTGTTTGCTTTGACTCATTGAGATCCAGGTTTAAATCAACCATTGAGTTTACTAAGATGACACAGGCCATTCTCTTTCTTGCAACTCAGTTACTCTGCTAGATTGTTGGGGGGTGTGTGTGTGCGGGGGGGCATTTGTGGGTGTGGAAATAAGTGATGAACCCTCTTCATCCTGCCTTTAAACTTTCAAAAGGAAAGGCAAATGCAATTATTATATATATATATATATATATATATATATATATATATATATATATATATATATATATATATATATATATATATATATATATATATTAATTTCCTTCCCCTTAAAATATGCATTTTAAATATGCTTTGATCTATTGTTGGAGCTAGGAATTTGTCTGACCGAGTGTGTAAATAGCAAAAGACTTTGGGCAATTACAAATTGATTCACAGGGAGTCAGTTCCATTTACACTAGAATTTGCAGAAATTGCTTTAAATCAGGGATTCTTAAGATAAAACCCCACTTATACTTTGGTTCTGGAATGTTTATTGAGCAGACTGAGCCAAGTTTGGACTATCAATGTTAGCCTTTAATAATCCCCATAAATGAAGAATTAGAACCAAGCCTTTGCGGCTGAAAGTAAACAAGCCTGCATGGGTGAACTTGACTGGAATTGATTGGGCATAATCTGAACTGCAACACTTTGCTTCAGAAATCCCAGTGAGATGACCAGGTTTTTGATAGTTCCAAAACGGCTTTGAGATAGGATAGATCAGTGATGGCTAACCTTTTTGTTGTTGCGTGCCAAAACCATGTGCACATGGGTATGACAGAACACGTGCACCCACAATGCAATGCACATTTGACTCCCCCCCCCCGCACTCCCCTCTTTGCATACACACATGACCCCCTCTGCTGCCCCATGCATGCACCCGTGATCCCCCGTGCCCCATTTTGGGCCTAGTAGGCCTCTCTGCACCCTCCTGGGAGCAAAAATGGCCCATGGTGGAGGGCTGTACCACGCCCCCCTGATGCATGCGTGGCAGAGACCCAAAAATCAGCTGGACAGCAGGAGACATGCACATATGCACGGTGAGCTGAACTGCGGCTTGTGTGTTGGCAGAGAGGGCTCTGCGTGCCACCTGTGGCACATGTGCAAGAGGTTTGCCACCACGGGGATAGATGGAGAGACAGATAGACAGACAGATATTGTATGTAGATAGACAGGTAAAGTCCTTGACTTATCTTCCTTTGCTTAGCAACTGTTAACGTTACAACGGTGCAGAAAAAAAGTGACTTACAACCTCACAATTACAAATGACACAGCCTCCCCTGGTCATGTGATCAAAATCCAGACACTTGGCAATTGGCATGTATTGACAATACTTGCAGCCTTGCTGGGCTGTGTACTCACCCCTTGTGACCTTCCCAGCCGGTGTCTAACAAGCATCATGAGAGAAGCTGGGTTTGCTTAATGACGATATTAGTTATTTAACAACTGCAGTGATTTGCTTCACAAGAGGTTTTAAAATTGGGCATGACTCATTTAACAACCGGCAGTCTGAACAATGGAAATTCTGATCCCAGTTGTAAGTCTGGTCCAAGTTATAAGTCATGAACTACTGATAGGAGAAAGTTGGAGAGGAGGGAGGGAAGGAGAAAGGGAGAGGAAGAGAGAGAGAGGAGGGAGAGAGGGAGGGAGAGAGGGAGGGAGAGAGGGAGAAGGAGGGAGAAAGGGAGAGGGAGAGAAAGAGGGAAGCACGGAGAGGGAGAAAGGGCGGTAGACGGAGATGGAGAGACTGAGAGATCTCCCTGGAATGAAATCAAGGTGAAAATTGTGCTACATTGGTTACATTTCATATGCTAGTTTTCTATGTGCAAATTCTTTTCGTTTTACCATTTTTCTAACAGAGGAAAGTATAAAATGGTGTTATAACACAATTAAACTGGGTAAAATCTAGAATTCTACCACTATATCCTCCTTTCTGATAAACTAATAGCCAGCCACAAGCAATGAGAAGCAGAAACAGCCCCATAGAAGGAATGAGCAAAGGTCTGGTTTCATGCAAGAGGCTAAAACACCCGTCGTCTTGCTTTGTAAGGTCATGCATGGGAGGGGGGGGGGTTGTCAATCAAGATGGTGGCTGTGACAGTATTAAATCTGTCTCTTGTTTGTCTGCTATGGAGAAGCCTTATAAAAAAGTGGGGGTGAGGTTCACATCCTGTGACTGCAACAGGGTTGGGTTCTTGCTAGTTCTAACCTCTTCACAAATCTACTCTGCCGGTTCCAGCTCCCTCTCCCCGCCCATCCACACCACGCTTGCCCTGCCCACTGCTCACTGATTGGCTGGCTCACCAATCGCCCCACCCACATCTAAGAGTCCTATCTAAACCTTAAATTCTTAAAGCTGTCAAGTTTGAACACCCCTGGGGGTTTTTTTCTAAAGGGTTAGGGGTACAAGGGTCTTGTAACTTGACAGCTTTAAGACTTGCGTGCTTCAGATGCCAGAGTTTCTGAGTCAACATTTTGGTTGCTAAGCAAGAACGTTGTTGAGTGAGTTTCACCACATTTTGCAAGTTGCCTATGCCCACTCAGTTACATGACTGCCAAGCCACTCCCACTCAGTCACATGGCCGGCAAGTCACTCCCACAAGCAGGCCACACCTACAGAAGAGGTTCTAAAATTTTTTGAAACCCACCACTGGACTGCACGCACCATTTTGACTCCCCACCCCCCACCTCTTCAGGAGCAGTGTATGCTATACATTCAGCCAACTTGGCTTTTAATCATGGTTTATGGCTCGGCAGCTTTATTACAGTCCTTTATTATGCTTTCTCTTGGCAGTGGTGCCACTGGACATCATCTTAACACAGTGGCTGAATTCATACAAGACAGTAAATTTTGGAAATGGGAAAATAAAAGCCAAGGGTTGTGTCCACATAATATGATCTACCCAAGCTAATATACCAAGGATGAGCAACTACGGTCCCTTTACGACCTGTGGACTGCAACTCCCAGAATTCCTCATCCAGCATGGCTCAAGAATTCTGGGAGGTTTTTCTTCAAACTTTTTTTTTAAATACAACTTTACACATATTATAGAAACAAAGTGTTGACTGGATCTTTCTTCAATTGCACCTTCAAAAATTGCACCAAATTTTCATTTTATATTTCTCTATTGGCCTGTTTTACTATAAACAATATATATCCTCTACTTACGTTTTGACATCGGGAGCATTTCTTTCATTTTTTTTCTACAATGCACAATATACTATATTTTCTTTATTTCTAAATTAGTTGCATAACAGTACCAGGCATATTAATATTCCACTTAATCTACTAAAAAAGAAAAGAATTCTGGGAGTCGAATCCACAGTGGCCCCCTTCCCCCTGCATTAAGCCATACTGTCAGGCCTGAAGCCATCTTTTCTTTTGGATCTTTGGCCTGCCACACTTTCTATTATTCTATTATACATTTTCTGTTGTGGGAAAATGGGAAGGGGGACTGTATAGAGTTAGATGATAAGTAACAAAATTCTTTCTAGAAAGCCAAAGTCATCCTTTATCTCTGCACCTCTGCACCTGATTGGAATCGGATGGGTGGAACTGCCAGCATGGCAGTGGGAGATTGGACTATGTGATGGATTTGTGAGTGTGGGGGCAAGATCGTGAACTTTCAATTGGGTGGGGAAAACCGGGAAGCCTTCAGATTCGGTTTTCCCAGATGTGCCAACATGGCTCCCCTAAGAAATTGAAACTTTGAGCAATACTTTGCCTTGGACTCTGATTTACTTTTGGATGCTATTTGGAACCCTGACACATACTCTAGTATCATGTAATGACTTGGATTACTCACAGTAAAGAATCTGTGGCTGAATTCCCAAAGCATGACAAACCACAAACATTTTTTTATTTATTTTAACAAATCTATCACAAAGTGGGGGTCCCACACCTTGGGATGTGTGTGTGTAGCTTTTCCAAGGACAGCAGCCCCAGATCCTCTCAAAGTCACCTCTCAAAATGTACGAAAAACAAAATCCTGTTTCTTTTGCAGATAATTTTCAGCCTGCCTGAGACAGAACAATGTTTTCAGCCTCCTGCCTGCATCTGAGAATAATAATCAAAATCACAAAGGTATTAACCCAAAGAGATATAGGTACTCCTCGAGTTATGACTGTAATGGTGCCTGTGGTCATAAAACAAGTCATCGTGTAATCAATTTTATTTTACGACATTTCTTTGTGTGTAGTTGTTAAGTGACCACCATGGTCCCAAGGTGACCACTGGTCTCATAAGTGTCCACTGGGGTTGTTAAGTGAATTAATAGTTCACTATGAGGCCAATTTTGCCAAAATCCAAAAGTTACTGCCAGTTTTTGGGGAAAAAAACACAGTCATCTGACCACAGGATGCTGCAAATAGCCCTAAATGTGGTCCAGTTGCCAAACAACTAAAGTCATGTGACCATGACTCCAATTTGGATTTAAGTAACCTCCAGGAAGGTCTGTCAGAACTTTAAACAGTCACTTAACAGCTGGTCATAAATTGAGAGCTACCTGTTTATTTTTGAAATTACTGTTTCCCCTCAGAATAGCATCTATGTTTATCACTACCCTCTCCATTGTTTTCTTAAGAAAGCCATGAAGAAATTCACTCAGAGCCGTGGTGGCACAGTGGTTAGAATGTAGTATTGCAGGCTAATTCTGCTGACTGCCAGCAGTTCGATCCTGACCGGAACAATGTTGATTCAGGCTTCCATTTTACCAAATGAGGACCCAGATTGTTGGGGGCAATATGCTGACTCTGTAAACTGCTTAGAGAGGGCTGTAAAAGCACTGTGAAGTGGTATATATGTCTAAGTACTGTTGCTATTTCTATAGTTTACTTTATGAAGATTTGAACTGGGTGGCTACAGTTGGCATTCCAACCAGCATTTTTGAATAGAATAGAATAGAATAGCATAGAATAACAAAGTTGGAAGGAAGTTTGAAGGTCTTCTAGTCCAACCCCCTGCTTAGGCAGGAAACCCTACAACACTTCAGACAAATGGCTATCCAACATCTTCTTTAAAATGTCCAGTGTTGGAACATTCATAACTTCTGGAGGCAACTTATTCCACTGATTAATTGTTCTAACTGTCAGGAAATTCTTCTTAGTTCTAAGTTGCTTCTCTCAATTAGTTTCCACCCATTGTTTCTTGTTCTACCCTCAAGTGCTTTGGAGAGTAGTTTGACTCCCTCTTCTTTGTGGCAGCCCCTGAGATATTGGAATACTGCTATCATGTCTCCCCTAGTCCTTCTTTCTCTTAAACTAGACATACCCAATTCCTGCAACCGTTCTTCATATGTTTTAGTCTCCAGTCCCCTAATCATCTTCGTTGTTCTTCTCTGTACTCTTTCTAGAGTCTCAACTTCTTTTCTACATCGTGGCGACCAAAACTGAATGCAGGATTCCAAGTGTGGCCTTACCAAGACATTATAAAGTGGTATCAACACTTCACGTGATCTTGATTCTATCCCTCTGTTTGAGGGATAGAGTTGCACTTTCATTCAGTGCCTCTCTCTCACCACCTCAGCTGATTACTTCACCTCACTGAAGAGCCCTTCAGGCAGTGCAGAGCAGGCCCAGCTGTGCCACTTGCCAAAGGAGTGTGGCCTCACAACCCTGAAGTTTTGGAAGTGCTTCCAAGTGTTTTGACTGAAAGTTCACAAAAGAAAAGTAGTTCCTGGAATTTTCACACACATCTGCAACTTATCTTGTCCAATATTGCTTGACGTCGCTGTACTGTATATCATTTGAGAATCGGCACTGCAGACACCACTATTGCTGGTTGGCTCAAATTGGATTTTTCTTTTCAAATTTACATTTTGTAAGTGGCAAAAAGGCATTTGGGGTATTAATTTATTGGAAAGGTCACACGTTTAGCGTGATGCTAAATGCATTTTGGCATTAACTAGAGAGCATTTTAAGAATGCAAACAGAACAGCCATGGGACAAAGACATCCAGGGAGAGGACTCTACTCTGCAGTCATAAAAACAATTAATATTCTCCCAATACATTCAATGGTTCCGTTCTCTGAGAGTTATGGATTTTGTGGAATCTTTGGTGCTCTCCAAGCTTGGCTATTTGCCTAAAGATGCTTCATTACTTCACTAGATAACATCATCAGTGCACTCCACCTACCTAGTTGTAATCTGGTTGGGTAATAAAACATCTGCAAGCAAACCTCCAAGCCTGGAGAGCAGCAAGGACTCCACAATTCAACCCTGAGTTATAAATACCCTCTTCTATTGGTATTGTGCACTTTGTAGTCCAACAAAAGGTACTGGATTGAGAAAGGCTAATACAGTAGTCCTTGACTTATGATTGGTTGCTTAGTGACCATTTGAAGTTATGACACATAACACTATCAATAGCATTTAGACTTATATACTGCTTCACAATGCTTTGTGGCCCTCTCTAAGTGGTTTACAGAGTCAGCCCTATGGCCCCCAACAATCTGGGTCCTCATTTTACCCACCTTGGAAGGATGGAAGGCTGAGTCAACCTTGAACCTGGTGAGATTTGAACTGCCAAATAGCCGGCAGCCAGCAGAAGTACTGCACTCTAACCAATGCGCCACCCTGGCTCCACAAAAACCTGCTTATGACCCAGATTCAAAGTTCCAACAGCTGCAGTCATACCATCTCATTTTGGGAACTTAGCAACTAGCCCCACATTTCAACTCTTTTCAGGGTCCTATGGTGACATGAGCATGATTATGATATTTTTGCTGGAAACTTTCAATTTCTGGAGGAAAAAATGCCCCATACATAATGACAGCTGCATTCACTTAACAACCATCATAAAAAAGGTTGTAGAATATGATGTGGTCACTTGATGATCCACTTAACAACCAACATGGCTTACAATGATAATTGGGGCCACAATTATGACTGTAAGTTGTGGATTACCTGCAAGGAGACTAACTATCACAAAGAAAAGTTTCAGCACCACAGTGCTGGATAGCTACTTGAATGACGGGCATACCCAAGGTGGCTTTTAGTTTTCCTGGGGTGGATTTTCATTAAGACAACACTGAGTGAACTTGGAGGCTACCCCGCACAGTGAATATGACTTCTGCTGCTGGGTAGTCTCCAAATTTTCCCACAAACAACACTAATTTGAATTGCAGCGATTTTGCTGCTTTCTGTATAACTTAGAACTTAGAATAACTTTATTGTCACTGATTGTACACTAATCAGCATACATTAATATATTTTTTTTGCATACAGCTCTCAAAGGGCCACCACCTCTAATATACACTACATAAACATGACTAAATAAATAAATAAATGTACCCACATGCCGTATTTTTCGGAGTATAAGACGCACCAGAGTATAAGACACACCAAGGTTTTGAAGAGACAAATTTTTTTTAAAAGTTTTTGCACGCTGCAAACCTCCCAAAAATGGCCTGTTTTTCATGAAAACGGGCCTATTCCCCCCCCCAAAAAAGGCATGAATAGCCTTTAGGGGGTTTGAAGAGTACTCTGGGGTGGGGTGGGCAAAAATGAGCAACAAATGGCCCATTTTTCATTTAAAAAAGGGTATGAATAGCATTTAGGAAGATTATAGAGGGTTCCTGGGGGCTGGGGGTGAAATTGAGCAAAAGATGAGCTGTTTTGTGCTCATTTCTGCCCTCCCCAGCCCCCAGGAGCTCTCTAAAAGCTTCCTACAAATTATGCATGGCTATTTTGGTGAAGGGGAGAGGGTTTGGGAGGCAAAAACTGCTGTATTCAGTGTATAAGACGCACCCAGATTTTCAGCCTCTTTTTTGAAGGAAAAAGGTGCGTCTTATACTCTGAAAAATAAGGTATATTATATGACACAGAGAAACAACACAGTCTAGTTTGGATGTATACATGTACATGGTGAGAAAAGCGAATCTTGTGAGTTTACTAGGCGGACGGCATAGGGAACAAAGCTGTTACAGAATCTGGTAGTCCTGCTGGAAATACTCTGAAACTTCCTCCCAGAGGGGAGCAACAGAAACAGACCATAGGGTGGGTGGGTTCTCTAACAATGCTTCAAGCTCTAAGCACATGGTGTTTATAAGCAGTATTTTGAATAACAGGAAGCAAGCTTCCTATAATCTTCTCCTGTGTCCTCACCACTCTTTGCAGAGACTTTCTATCTGAGGCACTGCTATCATAAACCAAACAGCGATGCAGCTTGTTAAAATGCTCTGTAAAAAGTGGCTAGAACAGAAGAAGGAGGATGTGCTTTCCTCATCTGATGCAGGAAAGGCAGATGCTGGTTTGCACACTTCACCAAGGATGACATGTGGAGAGACCAATTCAGATTATCTGTTATCTGCACCCCCAGATACTTAATTCTGTTGACCACCTCTACAGCTGCATCCTTGATACTGAGTGGAGTATGACTATACCGTCTCTTTCTAGAATCTACAATGATCTCCTTTGTTTTATCAACATTTAAAACCAGGTTACTTTCATTGCATCAGTCTACCAGATCCTTCACCTCTTCCTTATAGGCATCTTCATTATCATCCCGGATAAGACCCACCACTGCTGTGCCATCCACATACTTCATATTTTGATTCATAACCTACATAAATCCAGAATATAAAAGTAAAAAGTGAAGGTTCTCTCTGCCCAGTCTGTGGGAAACTACCCCATAATTGGCTGGGTGAAATTAGCTGGGATCAATAGGATAGGATAGAATATCTATCTGGATCAATTGATCCCAGTGAACATTTGCCAAAAGCCATATGGAGAAAACAGTCCTGGGAAAGCTTTTAGATAAGGAAACCGAATTCATTTTGAGTGTCTATGTGAATAGCAATACACAGATACACACAGAAATGAGAGGCCTCTATTATCTGAGATATAAACACACAGAATTAGCCTTGCATCCTTTTGCCGTCTCGTGTAACAAATCAGTCATTCCCATATGCCTAATGTAGCTCTCTGTATACAATTCCATACTTCCTACCTCCCTTATCAAAGAGTACCTTTTGTCCCTCCTCCCTGCCTTTCTGCCAGAATGTGTAATCAAGAAGTGATTTGTAACATACTGTGAGATCCTTTGTTTGTATTAAACTGCTGACTAGCTTTCTTTGAACTTTCCTAATAAAAAGTGTTCTGGTTTAACCAGAAACCACCATTTTCACCCAGTCTGCAGTGTGTGTGTGTCTCATTGCCAAAGCAGCCTAGGAATTAGAGATTCATGAAGTGGTCCATCGGATTGTGAGAATGCTTGTATCATCAATGCAAGCTCACTCTCACACCAGTCATGTCTGACTCTAGAGGGCAGTTCTCATCTGTTTCCTAGCCAAGGTATCCAGTGTTGTCTGAAGATGTTTCCATGGTCATGTGCAGTGGTGGGATTCAATTTTCTTTACTACTGGTCTGGTTCTGTGGGCGTGGCTTGGTGGGCATGGCAGGGGAAGGATACTGTAAAATCTCCATTCCCACCACACTCCAGCAGAAGGTTATTGCAAAATCTCCATTTCTCCCAATCAGCTGGGACTCAGGAGGCAGAGAATAGATTGGGGTGGGGCCAGTCAGAGGTGGTATTCAATGGTTCTCCAAACTACTCAAAATTTCCACTACCAGTTCTCCAGAACTGGTCAGAACCTGCTGAATGCCACCTCTGGTCATGTGGCTGGCATGACTACATACTGAGGCACACAGACTGCTGTGACCTACCTATCAAAGTTGTGCCTATTTATCTACTTGCATTTCATGCTTTTGAATTGCTAGGTTGGCAGGAGCTGGGGCAAGAACAGGCGCTCACCCTGTCATGTGGTGCTTGGGTCTCGAACTGCCTACCTTCCAGTCAACAAGCCCTATGTCTTAACTGCTAGGCCCCTGTGCCCCCAGATCCAGAGTACAATTCCTGCTAGACCAAACTGCCAGATAGGAATGGACACGTTCCATGAGAGATTTATAGGAAATGAGATTTCTACGTGGGCTTTTTCTTTGTGCTCATGCCTATACCTACTGGGGCTTCTAAATTGTGTTTCCAACATTAGGAAGAGCTCTGGCAGATTCCAAAAACCACTAGTAATAATTTGCACTGATATCCTAAGCCCTACCCACCCACATTCTCAGACACAGATACACCCTTCACAGTTGAAGGTGTAATCTGCCATTTACACTCCACATTTCTAGCCATTGCAGCCCCCCAGTCTCAAACGGGAATCTCAGCCAGACAGCCTTTCCTTCTGTCCACCTTGGGCAGACAAGTCATTTACAACAATCTGTTTCTTGATGAGACTTGATGATCTATCTGAAGTTATTGGACAGGCCTGTAGTAAAGGACGTCCATTTAAATTATGGAGGAACAGATGGAGGAAGGAGGAGGGGATGCGGGTGGCTAATATTTTCCAAAGAACATGAGAAAGAAAGTGAAAGAGGGAGAGAGAATGAATTAGCAATAGCGGAAAGGAAATCTATGTGAGGAAGCTATTCCAGCAGAAAGTTGACCTTCAGATATGAGGGCAAAATGACTATTAAGGTAAGGAGCCCTTCTGTTGTCAGAATATGGCCACTAAAGGCAAAATGTAGAATGCCACAGAAAAGAAAGAAAAGAAAGCAAGAGAGAGAAAGAGAGAGAAAGAGAGAAAGAGAGAGAAAGAGAGAAAGAGAGAAATAAGGAAGGAAGGAGAGAGAGAGAAGGAAAGAGAGAGAGAGAAAGAGAGAGAGAGAAAGAGAGAAAGAAAGGAAAGTGAGAGAAGGAAAGAAAAAAGGAAAGAAAGAGAGAAGGAAGGAAGGAAGGAAAGAAAGACAGACAGACAGACAGACAGACAGACAGACAGACAACATGATTGAAGTAAGATCATGGGACATTCAGCTTGCTTTCCTTTTCTCACATGCCTTCTCTCTGTAGTCCCCAAGGGGGCAAAATAAAGCATTCACCATCCAATTTCACTTCCTCTTAAATAGAAAAATGAGTCCTGATTCTACTACACAGCTGGGGCAGTCCAGGGGAAAAAATATTTTTCTTTATTTTTTTATCATTCTTGTCCTGAATCAGGTTTAATTATTCATGATTGTTTTCTGCTTTATTCTAAAACCCAGCCAAATACTGAATTTAATGCTAGAAATTGGTGCTGGTACTGATAAGAGGGAAAATTGTTGTTATTACTGATAAGGAGAACAAAAAAAAACCCCAATCCCCTCCTTCCTACTCCCCCTTCTCCAAAGAAAAACCACAGAAATATCCCTCATCCAGAGCTACTGTGTGCTAAGCTGGTGTCTGACCTTTCAGTCAATGTAGACATCCTGCTAGCTTAGATAGCAAGGTTTAAAAACCAGCCCGTATCTGTATTTGCACATCTGGCCTAGCCCATCTTGCTAAACTCCTGGATTTTTTGCACCATTTGTCTTCCACTGCAAGGCACACAATGGCTTGGAAACTATAAATCAAAGACAAGGAGAAGGATAGAGGAGAGGCAGAATGACTGGCATTCACTTTACCCTGACGAATTTGCTAAATAAATACATAGAAGCTAAACAATTAATACATTTGTTTTCTTTATAGGTCTCCAAGGAAGGCACTAAGAGAACACATAAATGGAGCAAATTAAACTCAGTTGCACTGGGGAGAGGCGGGGTGGAGAACGAGGAAGGAAGGGGATCGCGCCTCTCCTCAAGCTGCTGTCGCCATGAAAATGATGGTCTCCCGGGGACCCACCGGAATTGAAGATGAGATGCAGCTTCTCAGCCATTGGAGGCTGCTTTTTAATTAAATTGTATCTGATTATTAAGGCTCAAGGAGGCGCTGAGAAATAAGAGCATCTTCCAGGGCTAGGTAAGCTACTAAGCTAAAGAGCTTCTTCTTTCCCAAAGTGGTCACCTGTAAACAACTCCAAGCTGCTCGAAGAATGACAAGAGAGCCTGTGTGTGTGTGTGTGTGTGTGTGTGTGTGTGTGTGTGTGTGCGCGCGCGCGCGTGCGTGCCTAAGGTAAAGGTTCCCCTCGCACATATGTGCTAGTCATTCCTGACTCTAGGGGACAGTGCTCATCTCTTTGCGAACTCCTAAGTAATCCTTAATTCCATTTATTGAGAAAGGTATAGTACACTAGAACTCAGGTGCATTACAGTATTGCAGAAGCAGAACTGAGAAACCACAAGCCACAATCCCCAAATCTAACATTCCCCCCCCTTAAAGGTAAAAGTTCCCCTCAAACATATGTGCTAATTGTTCCCGACTCTAGGGGGCAGTACTCATCTCCGTTTCAAAGCTGAAGAGCCAGTGCTGTCCGAAGATGTCTCTGTGGTCACGTGGCTGGCATGACTAAACGCCGAAGGCTCACAGAACACTGTTACCTTCCGCTTCTTCTGGTTGGTTCAAGCTCTGAGAAGTTCTGTTTGACTCTGTGCTAAGTTTGGTCTTGCAAAACTAATTGGCAATTAGGTTTCTGGCAGCATTTCAAGGGAGATAAAGGTGGGTGCTTATCAGCATTACCCCGAGAGACTGTGTCAACTCGAGCAGACATATGTCTGACTCTTCATAGACTGTTGGGAAAGCATTGCAGGCTGTGAATGACCATAATCCACAGCCATATAAATAAAAGAGGGTTTTTGGGACTAAGATTGTGATTTATGCTTTCTCAGGAAGCCTAGGTCAGAACACTGCCATCCTTCCCTCAGTCTGTGCTGAGCTTGAGGAATAGATGACAGGCAGGAAAATTTTCCCTCCCCATTTTCCTCCCGTTCGCCAAAAACCCTGCATTCCAAACACTGAAACATGCCCGGGTTTGAGGACTCAAAAGGAAGGTTTAATATTTCAGATGTTGGACTTCATCTTCTCAGGTCCTAAATGGGGGTGTGGATGGAGTCCACCAGGGCGACTAAGGATGTCAGTTTGTATTAGACACAATCCCAAAAGTGCTTTGTCAGAAAACAACTGGGTGTTCTTTGTTTTTGCTTGAAGATGTTTCACTTCTCATTCCAAGAAGCTTCTTCATTTCTGATTGAATGGCGGAGAAGGGAAGGATCCACCATTCAATCAGAACTGAAGAAGCTTCTTGAACAAGAAGCGAAATATCTTCGCTTCTTGTTCAATAATATCTAGCAAAAACAAAGAAAGTTCAGTTGCCTTTTAAAAAGAATATTTGGGACAACCTGGATGACTGAGAATCTCAATAGACATTAGACTCAACCAGACTCAATCAGAGATGCTTGAAGTGAAGCTACCAAGCTCACCTCTTCCTTTACATTGGATCACATTTTTTTCCAGTTGTGGAATTTAGCATGAATTGCAAATTTTAAAAATGCAAACATTGGTGTATGTATGTATGTATGTATGTATGTATGTATGTATGTATGTATGTATGTACACACACACACACACACACACACACACACACTACGAGCGGAGGTGGCACAGTGGTTAGAGTGCAGTAGTGCAGGCCACTTCAGCTGACTGTCAGCCGCCCTGAGTCCCCTTCGGGGGAAAAGGGCGGCATATAAATATAATAAATGAAATGAAATGTAAATGAAATGAAATGACTGCTATCTGCAATTCGGCGATTCAAATCTCACCGGCTCAAGGTTGACTCAGCCTTCCATCCTTCCGAGGTGGGTGAAATGAGGACCCAGACTGTGGGGGCAATATGCTGATTCTGTAAACCGCTTAGAGAGGGCTGAAAGCCCTATGAAGCGGTATATAAGTCTAACTGCTATTGCTATTGCTACATATACACATACATACATACATACATACATACATACATACATAAATACATGGTGGCTCAGTGGCTAAGACGCTGAGCTTGTTGATCAGAAAGGTTGGCAGTTTTCTCCTCTTTTATGTCTTATGGGAGGGGCCAATCATCTCCAAGTCTTACTCCCGAGTTGCCCCTTTTTCTTAATTGTTCTTGCCTTCTGGCAGCTCTGCGCATGCACACACTGGGAACAGACTTTCCCTGTTCCTCTGCTTCTCTCTGAAGACTCTGGAGACTCCAGAGGCAGCACATAACTTCCAGATGGCCTTGGTCCCCTCTCTGCCTCCAACGCAGAGCCCTTGTCCGAGCCTTCCCCAGACTCCAGGACTGGCCCATGTTCCTCCCCAACCTCCTCACTGTCCGACTCTGCTGCCAGCTCCACAGGCCGCCGGTGGACCACAACAGACAGGCAGGAAAAATCCCCCTCCCCATTTTCCTCCTGTTTGCCAAAAAGCCTCCATCAAAAAGCTGAAATTTTAGAATGGAGGAGAGGGCATGTCCAGCTCACCGAGTCTAGCCTGCTACACCTCAAAAAAAGGAAGACCGCCTCAAAAATAAGCCCAAGTACTTATTTTCAAGTCTAAAAGAAAATAAGACTCGGCCTTATTTTCTGAGAAACACGGTAGCAGGCCTCAGGGTAATGAGATTTCATAGAGCTGTCCTGAGCCCATAAAGTTTGTTCCTGACAGCCGTTATGAAATTGAGATACAAAGAACCAATCTGGGGGGAAAAAAGGTGACCAGTTTCATCAGAGCAAGTGAGATTGCTAGACTCCATAATTGTCTGATTTGGAAACTAATTTTCTTAGTAATGCAAATGCTCTAATCTGCATTTCACAATGCTGATGCTTCTAAAAGTTTTTTTTTTTTTTTTTTTTTTTTTTAGGATTCATTAGGAATGAAAAAGTAAAAAAAAAAGGGGGGGGATTCTGCATGCTTCCCACTATTTTCCCCACTGGTTGCCTTCCACATGTATCTGGACAAATTTCAGAATTTCAACCTGGTCAGTCTCAACGTATGTTAAAAAGAATAATAAGATATGTGAACAAGTGTAGAAAAAGGGTAAAAAGTTAAAGTAAAGGTTCCCCTTGTATGTATGTACTAGTCATTCCTGACTCTAGGGAGCAGTGCTCATCTCTGTTTCAAAGCTGAAGATCCAGATCCAGCAAAGACATCTCCGTGGTCATGTAGCCGGCATGACTAAATGCCAAAGGTGCACAGAGCGTTGCTACCTTCCCACCAAAGGTGGTCCCTATTTTTCTACTTACATTTTTACATGCTTTCGAACTGCTAGGTTGGCAGAAGCTGCGACAAGTAACAGGAGCTCACTCTGTTACGTGGCGCTAGGGATTCGAACTGTCGAACTGCCGACCTTTCTGATCAACAAGCTCAGTGTCTTAGCCACTGAGCCACCACATCCTCCCTTTTTCTAACCTTTATAAAAATCTTTGTCTAAAGTAATCCTTGACAAAATGCAGAGCCTCACCAAATGTGGAAGTGCCTAACTCTCGGCTAGGTAAACTCCAGATTTCGCATACCCTTAAAGTGTCAAAGAAGAAAAAAAAAAGATTGTCTGAATTTTACTTGATTTTAGAATACTGATTTGGGTAATTTTATTGGATTTTACATGGGAGCCATTCAGGTGCATAGGAGTCTGGACAAACAGCAGCTGTGCACAGAGGGATTTTACCACTTCTTCACCACCACAGATAGAGGCAGGGATCTCAAGAGGAAGAAGAAATTATCCAAGCATTTTTAAAAGCAGAACTTCCCACTCAGTGATGGAGGTTCCACAGTTAGAGAATCACCCTCTTAAGATTTTTCTTGGGAAAAGAATGGCAATGTGGAAAGCCAAAGAGGCTGCACACTGCCACAGGATTGACAGTGAATGACATGATAGTCAGGCTTTTATGGCTAAATAAGTACAAGAAAATTATGCTCCAGTCCTGAGAATGTCTCTGAAACTCTTCAATTATACATGACATTTCTAAATCACATAGTTTTATGAGGGGAGGGGAGGAGAGGAAAGGAGGGGAAGGGAACAGAGGAGAAGAGAGGAGAGGGGAGAATCTGGTAGAGAACAATGGAGAATGTCTCTGCCTAACATTATCTGTCAAGACAAAACGATCTGTTAACAAGTCAGGATTAAAATTCCATTAGAATTCTGGCTGGGATTCAAGCTGTTTTCCAGAAATGCTTACAATTCCTGACATAGTTCCAACCTGAGCTGATGGAAGTTTACTCCCTGAAAGCCTTGGAAATTTCTTTCAGACCAAATCAAAACCTAATCCTGATGAATGTCCAGAAGGAAATTGCCTTCAAAAGTCAAACTTCTGTTAGGGTCCTAATGGGACAAATGAACCACAACTAGAAATATTGTAGTTACTTTAGGATTCATCCACTGGATATAATGAGACGTGGTCATTGTCGGGGCAGAAATGTTATTAAATGAGCATAAATATGAATCATAATATAATTGAACACACTGGCACTTTGGGAGCTCCAGAAAGTTTCTTCCATATTTAAGTCTCCCTTAGCAGAGCTATTTAATGTAATTAGATCCAAGCTATCTTTGTGCTGGACCAATTAGAAGCCTGAAATATTAGAGTGTTCATCTTTCCATCATCATGTTCTTTAACATTCTTAGTATGTTCTGCCTCAAAATGATTTTCCAAATGTGTACTATAGGTTGCTTAGGCCAGCATAGACAACAACTCTCATGGCTGCAGACCTTTGGGAATGGCGGTGAGGTCTGAAATGGGTGGGGAGAAGATGAAAATTGTGTGGGATGACATTGCAGTTACAGGAAAAATCAGGATCCCTTCCTTCCTTCCATCCATCCATCCATCCTTCCTTCCTTCCTTCCTTCCTTCCTTCCTTCCTTCCTTCCCTCCGTCTCTCCCATACCATGCCTGCCTGCCTTTTTCTATGTTTCCTTCTTTCTTATTTCATTCTTTCACTCTTCCTTCCTTCCTTTCCTTCCTTCCCTCCCTTCCTTCTTCCCTCCCTCTCTCCCATACCATGCCTGCCTGCCTCTTTCTATGTTTCCATCTTTCTTATTTCATTCTCATTCACTCTTCCTTCCTTTTCTTCCTCCCTTCCCATCTTTCTTCAACTCAGGCACGTAGCAGCACTTAACCCTTTTACTCATTTATTTTTATTTAATTCATTGGATTGGAAAGGCTGGCTAATTCTGAGCACCTTGGCTCTCGCATGGAAGACCATTAGGAAAACCCCATGCTGTAGGCTACACTGGAAAGGTGAAGAAGGCAACAGCCAATCCCGGCAAGGAATTGAGCTTAATTGGAAGGCTCCTCGCATACATATTTTTAAGACTCTCTTAAAATTATGCCACAGGGTCTTTTTTTCCCTTGTTCAAATATATGCAAATTTCATATTTCAATTTCAGCAGGAAAATTTACTATGGCACAGTACTTGAGTAAAACAGTTCAGTTTTGATCAGCATATGTGGGACTGATTGGAGTAGATTGTAAGGGCGATACTGAAATATAACTCTTATTTTACTTGTCTCTATATTAAATGATTTAATTTTATTCCAAGGTCATTTTGAATTGTTTTTAAAGGATTTTAGTAATAATTTATGTTTGAAACTCTGTACTTTGATATGGCCTATGAGCTAATCCAGGGGTCAGCAACCCGTGGCTCTGGAGCCGCATGTGGCTTTTTCATCCCTCTGCTGCAGCTCCCTGTCACCGGTCAGCTCCACAATTGATAGGGGTTCTGGTTAGGACAGGTAGAGGAAAAAGGATGCCGCACTAGGAGGAGACTCTATGGTAGGGGAACCGGACTTCCGGTCAGCTCCAGAATTGAATGGGGGGCTTCTGGTTAGGACCTTTGTGGCTCTTTGAGTGTTTAAGGTTGCCAAACCCTGGGCTAATCTATAAAGTAAGCTAACTGACTATCAGGAAAATTTGGTGAGACTTTCAACCATGACTTGATGATAGAATGCATTACCTGTTTGTGCCATATACACTCCTGGTTCATCTGCAGATCGTGGCCACTGGGTTTTCACCTTCTGATCCTCTTGGGCACCATTACCTAAAAAGAGGGAGAGAACCATGAACAGCTGTGCGAGCCTCAAAGCTGAGGGAGCGAGTGGAGACCTTCTCCCCAGGGAGAGGCCTCTGCCAATGTCTTCTCATGGTGCAACATACTATTCCAGTGCTATGGGTGTTTAATCAGCATATCAGCATCAACCACAACAATATTCATGCACTTTAGCAAAAGGCACATGAACCAGTTTTCTCCCCCACCCCCCATCAAGCTTTCGCTGCATTTTCAAACCACCTCAGCAGTGGTGGGATTCAAAAACTTTTACTACCACTTCTGAGGGCATGGCTTGGTGGGCATGGCTTGGTGGCAGGGGAAGGATACTGCAAAATCCCCATTCCCTCTCAACTCCAGGGGAAGGATAATGCAAAATCCCCATTTCCTCCTCACTCCAGGGAAGGATACTGTAAGATCTCCATTCCCTCCCCACTCCAGGGGAAGAATACTGAAAAATCCCCATTTCCTCCAGATCAGCTGGGACTCGGGAGGCAGATAATAGATGGGGGTGGGCCCAGTTAGAGGTTGCATTTGCCAGTTCTCCAAACTACTCAAATCTCTGCTACCAGTTCTCGAGAACTGGTCAGAACCTGCTGAATACCACCTCTGGTGTTCAGAATGGCCAGAGAAGAGAAAGGAGGGTGAAGTGGAATGGAATGGAATTGCAGAAAGCATTCCTTATATCACAGGGACATGTTAGGGTCAATTTTCATATGGGACGGATGAAATGTGTCGAAGATATTATTTAAAAAAATGATCTGAGAAGAGATGTAAAGAAAAGCAGCATCATGCAAAGACTCTCAGAGGTTTGCAATAATAGCAAATATCCGTAGCTCAGGTGTAGGATGAAGGTTCGGTCTCCCAGATTGTGAGTTGGTTTCTGAACATTTCATTACCAGGCTAGGTATTTTCAGTAGAGCTTAGGGGATGTCAGTGTTCTTCAGTTTATAAGGGCTTCAGGTGTGGGTGTGTTGAGTGAGAGTTAGTCAACAGGGAGTCTTGTGACACACCCACACCTGAAGTTCTTATAAACAGAAGAACACTTGACACCCCCTAAACTCTGCTGAAGATGTTCCCTAGCCTAGTAATGAAATGTTAGGAAACCAACTCACAAGCTCTGAGAACAAACCTTTACCCTCACTCTCACAGGTATTTATATGGATCAGCATAAATAGCTAGCCATACACAACTTGGACCAAGAAGAAAGATAGAGAGGAACACTAAGGCATTTATAAGATGGGGGAGAGAGAAGGGGGAAGAGAGGGAGAAAGGGAGGGAGAGGGAGAGCGAGAGAGGGAAGGAGAGAGGGGGGGAGGGAGAGGGAGGAAGAGAGAGAGGGGGAGGGAGAGAGTGGGAGGGGGAGAGAGGGAGCGAGGGAGAGGGAGGGAGGGAGGAAGAGAAAGAGGGAGGGGGAGAGGGAGAGGGAGGGAGAGAGAGGGGGGAAAGGGAGGGAAGAAGGGAGAGAAAGAGGGGGAGAGCAGGAAAGAATATGTGAGTAAGCTTCCATTTTTCAACTCTGAAATTCTAAAATATCCTGTGAAACCAAGTTATATGAGGATTTAGTGACAAGAATGATATTCACGGGAGTGATTCCAAACTACCCAAATGGGTATTCAACGACTACTTTGTATTAACACTGTAGCCTCCTGGCTAATACAACATTGCCATGTGCTTAATCAAATTGTATTTCAAGGAGTTGATATATTTTGATTTCCCCTTCATATTAGGAAATATCTAGAATGGACCTCAGCATTTTACAGCCATATCAGGCCCTTGAGTTTCCCTGCCCTGCCCAATGTGAGGTCAAACAAAAACTGGAAATCCAATGTAAATAAGGGTGTTATGGGGGCAGGAGAAGATGCTGAGTAGTGTCTGGCTCTGCACACTCACCCTGCGCTCCTTCAGTCTGCTGGTGGCCACTGAAGGAGCAAGAGAGAAAGCACTTTTCTGTGCCTCTACAGCGCTCAAGCCTTGCCTGGAGCAGCCTAAACAGTTGAAGTGATGGAGTTAGAATATAGAATAACAGAGTTGGAGGTCTTCTAGTCCAACCTCCTGCTTAGGCAGGAAACCTTACTCCACTTCAGACAAATGGATATCCAACATCTTCTTTAAAACTTCTACTGTTGGAGCATTCACAACTTCTGGAGTCAAGTTGTTCCACTGATTAATTTTTCTAACTGTCAGAAAATTTATCCTCAGTTCTAAGTTGTTTCTCTCCTTGGTTAGTTTCTACCCCTTTGAGGACATCAAATCAGGTTGCTTTTGTTTGGCCCTCCACAACAGTCCCAGTTTCTTATGTGGGCCCTTGGGGAAATTAATTGGTCATCCCTGGTCCTGAAGCTTGTAGATCATTCAGTACTCACTGGTTTCTTTCATTCTTGCTAAAAGCGTGTGTGTGTGTGTGTGTGTCTGTGTATGTGTGTATATGTGTGTGTGTGTGTGTGAGAGAGAGAGAGAGGGAGAGAGAGAGGGAGGGAGGGAGGGAGGGACTTCACAAAACTGCAGGGAGTCCTGCCTTACTAAACGTTCAATCCCCCATTCTGGAGTTGTCTAGCCAAGGTTAGATTTTGCAATATCGTAACCAGAGAAGCAAGGTCATAAAATGTTAGGGTCAAAATTGAGCCATGCTGACATAGTGGTTAGAGTGCTGTACTGCAGGCTCCTTCTTCTGATCACCAGCTCAAGGTTGACTCAGCCTTCCATCCTTCCGAGATGGGTAAAATTAGGACCCAGATTGTTGTGGGCAATAGGCTGACTCTGTAAATCACTTAGAGAGGGGCTGTAAAGCACTGTGAAGCAGTATATAAGTCTAAGTGCTATTGCTACTGCTAAAATTGCTCATAAGATGCAGCTTCTGCACAGGCTTGCATGCTCTGTGCTGTGCATTAAGGACCTTGGAGTATCTTTGCTTCTTAAATGGGTTTCCCAGCAGCTATGGGGAGGGGATCTTGTTCGGTACGTTTCTTTTTATATCTTTCTGTTCATTTCACTTGCTTCAGTTAAACAGCAAAACGTAAAATTCTCTTTACTTGCCAGTGTGGTCATTGTCCCTGAATCCTAAAAAGAACCATTTTTTCCTGGCATCTGATCACTCCTGGATACTTGGCAAAGGAAATCCATAACAAGGCATGCTAACAAAAGGGAAGATAGTTTCCCTTCAGAGCCATCAAGATGGCAGCTATAAGGATGTGACTGAAGCCTTGCTTCCTTTTTTTCCCCACGGACTACAGTCGTCTGCAAAAAGAAAAAGAAAAGGAAAAAGAAAGAAAGAGGAAGCAACACTTCAATTGTGCTGTCATCACAGCAATCATCTTGACTTTTTTGACCTCCCAAGGCAGACTCTTCTGTCACAGTAGCCTGGAAAAAGTAAGTTTCCAAGAAAGCCAATTTGAGAGCCTAGGGTGCTGACTTAGAAACTAGGAGACTATGAGTTCTAGTCCCACTTTAGGCATGAAGTTGGTTGGGTGACTCTGGGCCAATCACCAGGAGACTGTGAGTTCTAGTTCTGCTTTGGAAGGAAAGCCGATTGGGTGACTTTGGGCCATTCACACTTTCTCAGCCTCTCACGGGGCTGTTGTGGGGAAAAATAGGAGGAAGGAGGAGTATTAGATATGTTGGTCCGCTTGATTTGTTTATAAAAATAAGAAAGCAGGATATAAATATGTATATAGATAAAACCAAAATTGTGCAGTATTCATCCCACTCAGCATCACAGCCAGAGCAGGATGGAACCTTGGATTGTGTGCCATAAGACATATGAACATGATGAATGAGCAGTTTCATTAAAAACTCTGCAATAGGAAATAAATTGAGATCTGAAAGAGACACCTACAACAATAGAAAAGAAAGGGAGAGAAGAGGAGAGAATGAAAGGAAGATGGGGGAAGGAAGGAAGAGGTAAGGAGAGGAGGATGGAAGGGAGAGGAAGATAAGGAGCGAGGGTAGGAAGGGGAAGAGGAAGAGTAGGAGTAGAAGAAAGGTAAGGGAAGAAGGGAGGGGAAGGAGAGGAGGAAGGAAGGAAGTAGAGAAGGGAGGGAGGGAGAAAATAAGAGAAAATAAGGTGGTGTTACAACAGGTGGAAGGGATGGTAAATAAAGCAACCCAAACTGTATATTATAACCTATTAAATGAAATAATAAATGTATAAGAATGACAAATGTAAAGAATAATAATTATGTGAATGAATACTTAAAATGGTATGTAAGAGAACAAAAAAAAAATTCTGGAAAAAGAACAACTGCAATAATATCAAAGGGCCTCAATTCTGAATCAAAACATAGCAAGAAAAACGTCCAGCTCAGACTTGCAAGTATATCAATGAGTACAATGCAAGGCAGCCAAAAACCGATATCTTAGCAGCTGATTCCTGCTGTGGGAGGATGAGTTGGGAAGGGGCCATTTTGTTCCACTTTTAACTTCATGCAGGAATTTTCCCTGCCATGATTAATTATTAATAATTAATTATTCATAATGCCATTAGTCCCCTGCCAGCCTGACTTGCCTTCAGTGAGGAAAACAGCTGCAGGTGAACCTTGAAAAGGACCTCTGCCAAATCCACCATGAAATATAATTTGCTGCAAGTTATTTATAGCCAAGCCTTGGAAAACCTTCCCCAAACTAATGGCAAGGATTCCCAGAATCCCCAGCTAGCTCAGGATGATGAGCAGAGGGGCCAAAGCCCAGTTACGGGGCGTTTTGAAAAGAGGAAGGTTTCACTTCATTGCTTCCTCCAATGAAAAAAATCTGGCAGGAGGTGGCAGAGAAGACAAGTGATTTTGTACAGAGACAAAGAATCAGCAGTGTGCAGTGGCAGTCAAAAAAGCCAATGCAATCCTAAATTGCATTAACAGAGGGATACAATCAAGATCAAGGGAGGTACTAATACCATTCTATAAAGCCCTAGTAAGGCCACATCTAGAGTACTGCATCCAGTTTTGGTCACAACACTATAGAAAGGATGTTGAGACTCTAGAAAAAGTGCAGAGAAGAGCAACCAGGATGATTAGGGGACTGGGGAATAAAACATCTGAAGAACGGTTGCAGCAATTGGGCACAGCTAGTCTAGTGAAGAGAAGGACCAAGGGAAACATGATAGCAGTCTTCCAATATTTGAGGGGCTGCCACAGAGAGGAGTTGGTCAAGCTATTTTCCAAAGCCCCTGAAGGCCAGACAAGGAATATTGGATGGAAACTGACCAAGGAGAGATTCAACCTAGAAATAAGGAGGAACTTTCTGACAGTGGAACAGAAGTTGCCTTCGGAAGTTGTGGGAGCTTCATCACTGGAGGCTTTCAGAAAGAGATTGGACTGCCATCTGTCAGAAATGTGTAGAGTCTCCTGCTTGAGCAGGAGGTTGGACTAGATGACCTATAAGGTCCCTTCCAACTCTGCTAATCTGTTACCTGTTATCTGAATTTTGATCATGGGGAAGCTGCAAAGGTTGTAACTCTGAAAAATAGTCATAAATCACTTTTTTCAGTTTCTTTGTAACTTTAAACAGTCACTAAAAGAACTGTTGCAAGTCGACCACTATCTGTGTTGAGCATGGTGATTCACTTAACAACCATGGCCAAAAAAATAATTATAAAATTGGCTGCAACTCACTTGATCACCTTGCTCAGCAAGGTGAAGTCATAAGTTGATTTTGAAGTCATAAGTTGAGGACTGCTTGCATACAAACAGTTGGCTTGGACTCTTGGCAAGCAAGCAATGGTGGGTTCTGTTGCAACTAGTACGCTGCAATGGGGCCCAGTGTCCACCAGGTGAAGGTGCACAGTGCGTGAATGCATACTTACTGCCCATGATGCTCCACCTGCTCGGCAGAGCGTCACGCAGGTGCCATACGCTCCATGCACGAAAACCCCGATAGGCTCAAATAGTGGTAAGGAGAGCGGGTGGGCAGGTGGGCCCTCTGGAGCACCATACTGGAAAGGTACCTTGTACTCCCAGCAGGCATTGGTATGCCCGTACCAGGGCATACCGGTTGTATCTCATCCCTGCAAGCAGGGATGGGCAATTCCATCAGACTCTCCATTTAGAGCAGATATGCATATGTGGGATATCACAAATAGAAGACACAATACCTGTCCTCTTGGGCTGCCAATTACACGCCTCTGCCAGACAGCAGTCTTTAAAGCCACACTGGCATAGGCTATCCTACCTCCTTCAAGGTGGCTCAGTGGCTAAGACACTGAGCTTGTTGATCAGAAAGGTCGGCAGTTCGGCGATTTGAATCCCTAGCTCCGTTAACTGAGTGAGCTCCCATTACTTGTCCTAGCTTCTGCCAACCTAGCAGTTTGAAAGCATGTAAAACTGCAAGTAGAAAAATAGGAACCACCTTTGGTGGGAAGGTAACAGCGTTCCTGTGTGCCTTCAGCTTTTAGTCATGCTGGCCACATGACCATGGAGACGTCTTCGGACAGCGCTGGCTCTTCGGCTTTGAAACAGAGATTAGCACCGCCCCCTAGAGTTGGGAACGACTAGCACATATGTGCAAGGAGAACCTTTACCTTTACTTTACCTCCTTCAAGGTCCCAACACTTGGACAGTCAGCAATCTCTCCCTCTCTCACAAGGGGGAGGTCTGGCACCCCCCCCCCCCCAAAGCTTTTTAGAAAGAGCTATTTGTTTGTTTTTCCTTCGGGCACTGGGACACCCATTTTATTTATTTATTTGACAGATTTATATGGCTGCCCATCTCACAGAATTTGAATCTGAGTGGTGTGCAACCACAGTGAGAATTAAACAGTATAACAATCATAAAAATGCTAAAGTACAAATAAGAATAAAAAAATAGAAAAAACAAGATTGCAGGAGCATATCAATCAACTTGTATAACTCAACCTTGGACAAGACATGCAAGGTTGCAGCCCAGAATAGAATTTATAGCTGAATGAATGTTGTGGGTAGATCAGATTGTGACCAAGGGGATGATCTGATCTGATTATTTAGCTCTTGCAAGACTCTGTATTAATTTTGCCCTTTTTTTACTATCTGATTATGCGTTACAGTTTGATGTTTATTTGACTGATCAATAAACAATAAATTGAAACAGAAACTGGTAAGTGGAGGGATCTAGAATACAAATTCTCCTAGTTTGGAAAGCATCGGCCTATATTGATCCTAGTCCAGTGATGGGATTCAAATAATCTAACAACTGGTTCTCTGCCCTAGTGATTTCGTCCAACAATCAGTTCACCAAATTGCTCAGAAACTTAACAACCGGTTCTCCCGAAGTGGTGCGAACCAGCCGAATCCCTCCAAAGTCCTAGTCCAATGATGCCGAACCTTTTTGTTATGACGTGCCAAAATTCTGTCCGTGTGCACTATTCTCACGTGCACCCGTGTCCACACCAATTCAATCCTCCCATCCACCTGTGCATGTACACATGACCCTCCCTGCACATGCACACACAACCCCTCCCCATGCTTCGGAAGCTGTCTTGAAGCCTGGGGAGGGTGAAAACAGCCTCCGCCGGCCCCCCAGAGGCACTCCGGAAGCTGGAAATGGATCATTTCCAAACTTCCGGTTGGCCCATTGTGGCCATTTTTTGCCCTCCCCAGGCTTCAGGAAAGCCTCTGGAGGTGGGGAAGGCAGAAAAACAGGCCCAAGTTTGTTCCTGAACTTCTGGTTTCCCCATTAGGCCTGTTTTTCGCTTTCCTCAACCTCCGGAGGTATTCCTGAACCCTTGGATGGGCAAAAACAGCCTCCCCCAGCCCTCCGGAAGGCCAAAAATCAGCTGGCCAGTGTGCACATGCACGCCAGAACTGACTGCTGGCATGCCAACAAATATGGCTCCATGTGCCACCTGTGGCACATATGCCATAGATTCGCCATCATGGTCCTAGTCCAAATTCAGGACTAGTTGAGGCATGAGATTGCACTAAGCAATAGCTATTAGTTTCTCTCTTTTTCAAAGGGGAGGGGCAGTTCTCAATTGTGAAAAGAGAGCAAGGTCCCTTAGATAATTGCATATCCTTTCTTAAGAAGGAATATTGAATATTGAATACCTTCTAAAGTTAATTCAAACAGCAAACAATAAACCAGAATAAGAGAGAGAGAGAGAGAGAGAGAGAGAGAGAGAGAGAGAGAGAGAGAGAGAGAGAGAGAGGGACTGGTTTCACGTAAAATATTTAACTTGGTCACTGAATTAATTCATTTTCTGGTTTTGCACAAAAAGTTAAATCACAAAGCCACCAAATGGCCTGCATTCACACAATTTACCAGATAACCAACCACATGTGATCCTGGGGAGGATGGGAAAGAATGGAAAGAAGAATAGACAGAAGCAATCAGGAATCAGAAAACACATTAGTTGATGCTTTAGCTCAAAAGTATCTAAGGAAGTATTTCAGATGATTAAAAAACATTCCTCCTTAATCCAATCATTAAAAATTAGCTTGGGAAATTCCCCAGATAGGTTACAAGATTCTGCATGTACCCCAACTAGTGTTAAACACACTGGAGTAGTTTTTCATCTCTTGATTTTGCCCACTATTTGGGGGTAGACATCAAGGTAAAATCTAACCATGTTAAGCCTGTTGTGTAAATATGACCAATCTTTAACTGATTTGGATATGTCTGAATGCAGTGATCATGAAGCAAATAGGTAGGCATTCACTGTCCCTATTATCACTCCACCAGCCCTCTCTGCCAGTAAAAAGGCAAGTGAAGATTAAATAAATACACGTTGGTGGAGTGTCATCAGCGTATAACCTCTTTCTTGGCTTCTTCTCCATAGGTAATTAGCATAAGATGGAAACACAACCTACAAGCAGAACCTGCTCACCACATCATAAAGCAGAGTTATACTTCTTCGCCTGCACATGGTTGTCTAGCTCAGCAGCAGCTTGTCCTTCTTCATCCTCCCCCACCTCTAACATGCACTTAACAGATTGCTACAGTGAGATGTCACAAATTTATGGCACAGCTCACAAAAAATAACAAGAGATCCATCAAGAGCACTTTGCGTGAAATTAACAGGAAAATCTAAGAGCACGACAAAGATGCACACTCAGCTGTAAGCCTAAAAGGGGGAAGGGGAAGAAGAACCTTGGTGCTTTTCCCAGTTTAGAGTCTACTGTAGAAAAAAAAGTTCTCTTCACTCAAGTTCTCAGCTCAACAATGTCCTGTAGCTGAGATCAGGGATGGACCAAGATCACAAAGTCATGGAAAAAACAATCCAGTGTTGCTTGGAAGGTTCCATTTTTAACCTGCAGTATTCCCACTTGATCACTTCTTAGAACAGCTGGATTGGGTCTTTCAGGATAAAAGAGAATAATCTGGGAAAAACAGAATTTCCCAAATGCAGAATAGTGGGTTTTATCAGCAACTGATTCTGCATACATAAACAAACTGCAGAGAAGGTCCTATCATTGAAGAAACTCTGTGCCCAAATATGCATGTGATGCAAAACTATAAGATGTCAAATTCATACCAAGTCAATACTCTCTCAAGCATAGCAAACCAACCTGAATGGAAATCAGAAAGAGCACTGAGCGGAGATACAAAGGGTCTTCTCATGCTAACCAGTGAGTTATGATTTTCCCTCTGCACAACAACTCCTTGGGTTTTCAATGTTCTCATGGATAAGCAACATGTCTTTTTAATCTCCTTGACACCTATTAGGATCTTTTCCCATTCACTTAGGAAAATAATTCCAAATGAGAAACTGCAGTGCAAAATACCCATTGAGGCTTCATAGTTGTCTTAATAATAATGGTCATAAGTGACAGTCTTTGAGGAAAGCATGCAAAGATAAACTGAGTAGAGGATTTATCTACTCAGACAGACCCTGGGCTAAAGAGGTAAAGGTAAAGGTTTCCCTCGCACATATGTGCTAGTCATTCCCGACTCTAGGGGGCAATGCTCATCTCCATTTCAAAGCCAAAGATCCAGCAGTGTACGAAGACGTTTCCATGGTCATGTGGCCGGCATGACTAAACGCCAAAGCAGGGGTGGGTTCCTGCCAGTTCTAACCTCTTCTATAGAAGTGGTTCCACAAATCTACAGTGCCATTTAAAATCAGTTCCAGCTCCCTCCCCCTGTCTTGATGCACATCATCATCAAGATGAATAGCAAGAGGAGGAATTCTGGGAGTTGAAATCCACAAGTCTTAAAGCTGTCAAGTTTGAACACCCCTGGAGTTTTTTTTCTAAAGAGTTAGGGGTGCAATAGTTTTGTAACTTGACAGCTTTAAGACTTGCGTGCTTCAAATGCCAGAGGTCCTGAGCCAACATTTTAGTTGCTAAGCAAGAGCATTGTTAAGTGAGTTTCACCACATTTTACAAGTTTGCCATGCCCACCCAGTCACATGACTGCCAAGCCACTCCCACCAGATCACATGGCTGGCAAGCCACTCCAACCCAGTCACATGTCCAGCAAGCCACTCCCGCAAAGCAGGCCACACCTACAGAAGGGGCTCTAAAAAAAATTGAAACCCACCACTGCACCAAAGGTGCACGGAACGCTGTTATCTTCCCACCAAAGGTGGTTCCTATTTTTTCTACTTGCATTTTTACGTGCTTTTGAACTGCTAGGTTGGTAGAACCTGGGACAAGTAATGGGAACTCACTCCGTTATGCAGCGCTAGGGATTCAAACTGCCAAACTGCCGACTTTTCTGATCCACAAGCTCAGTGTCTTAGCTACTGAACCACTGTGTTCCTTTCTGGTAACATGCTGGTTACCAAGCTCCTATATCATGATCATGTGATTGAGGAGATGCTGCAACAGCTCTAAGTGAGAAGACAGGTCATTGTTAAGAATATAATTCTAACGGTTGGGTTGGCAACATATAAACCATGTAACAATGTTGTACCTGTTTCTTTTTCAGCATTGTAACTTTGAACAGTCACTAAACAAATGGTTGTAAATCAAGGACAGCCTCTATCAGGTTAGGTAATCTCCTCAGTGCAGGGGAAAGTAGAACTTAAATGCTAGTTTGGATGTCACTACAACAAGTAGGTTTACAACTAGATCGCTGATCACATTCAACTTTAATGGATCTACACTGAGCTGCTAAGTAATAGCCATTGGGTTTCTACTGGCATCAGTCTTGGGGACAGTATTATTCAACATTTTATTAATGATCAAGATAATGGGATTCATGGGTTGCTTGCCAAATTTATGGATAGCAGAGAGAGCTCTAGCTAACATCCAGGATGAAAGAATGAAATTGCCATTGAAACTGGACAAGTTGGAAGACTGAGTGGAAAGAAACGAGATGTCTTTCAATAGAGCAGAAAAATGCAGAGCCCACATACTGCCAGCTGCAAGGAACCAGAAAACAACAGCAGGAGCTGATCAGAACTGTATCTTTATTGCTGCTTGTCTATAGACAGGAATCTCACCAAACTAAAGCACTCACTACACAGTTACTAGATAAATACTGCAAAGTTTGAGGGGAAATTTCCTTTCAGACATTTCCTCCCCATCAGTGATTCAAAGCTAGCCAGACTTTTCACTCCTCTCCACTCCAGATTCCACCTCACATACAAGTTGGGAGGAGTCAGAAATAATACACTGAAAAACTTGAGGCTGGGTCATTAAAAACAATCTAAACATAAGCCAGAAATGTGAGACAGTTACTCACAGGGCTAACACACTAAGTTGCATTAGGAGCAGCACTGTTCAAAATCAGGTGAAATACTTGTTGCTCTGTTTACTCTGCACTGGTGCTGCCATATTTGGAGGTACACCTTCCTGAAGCATATAACATTAGTTAGAGCAAGTCAAGAGAAGGCAACTAAGGTAAGGACCTCATGCCTTATGAGGACAGACTGAAGGAATAGAGGATTTTCAGGGTGGAGAAAGGATGATGGAGAAGAGACTTGATAGCAGTATTCAGGTATCAAAATAAGTGCCTGTCAGCCTTATCAGGTAGACCAGAGAAGATATATGAGCAAATGAGCTAAGTCTACTGTCAGGGTTCCAGATAGCATCCAAAAGTAAATCAGAGTCCAAGGCAAAGTATTGCTCAAAGTTCACATTTATTAAGAGAGCCATGTTGGCACATCTGGGAAAACATGAATCTGAAAGCTTTCCGGTTTCTCCCACCTAATTCAAAGTTCAAGATCTTGCCTCACACCCACAAGTCCATCTCATGGTCCAATCTTCCACTGCTATGATGGCAGCTGCACCCATCCAGTTCCGGCCAGGTGCAGAGACAAAGGATGACCTTGGCTTTCCAGAAAGTATGTTATTATGGCTACATAACAAAATCTTGTAAGTCTGAAAGTATAATTCTCCCATTTCCTTTAGAACTCAAGAACTTAGGAAGGGTGTATTCTCAGCCTCTTGTCTCATTTATTATCTGGACCATGTTATTTTTTATCTAACCATTCCCTAGGTCCCTCCCAGAGTCATTTCCCCATGCCATTATAGTGCTATAAGGAAGATAATCAGCAACTGTCTATGGAGATTCTCAGTCATCCCAGTCATGGTTGTCCCAAATATGCTTTTTTTCAAGAGGCAGCTAGACATTCTTGTTTTGTGTTTAAAAAATTTTCACTTCTCATCCAAGAAGCTTCTTCAGCTCTGCCTGGATTGTGGGGAATGGAAGGATTTATACTCCTTGCAGACAGCTGGTCATTTGCATCCTTTTAGCGAATCATTGAGGCCACCTAGAGGTTTATCTATGTCATCAATGTCACCTGACTAGGTGGCTCAGTGGCTAAGATGCTGAGCTTGTTGATCAGAAAGGTTGGCAGTTCAGTGGTTCGAACCCCTAGTACAGGTCTTCTGCGTGAGCAGGTGGTTGGACTAGATGACTTCCAAGGTCACTTCCAACTCTGTTGCTGTTACAACTGAGAGGTGCAAACCTCTCCACATCCACATTTGCACCACTCAGAAGACCCTGATGACACAGAAAAAAGGATGCAAATGGCCATCTGTCTACAAGGAGTCAAACATCCTTCCATTCCCTATCATCCAGTCAGAGTTGAAGAAGCTTCTTGGATGAGAAGTGAAAAATCTTCAAAGAAGAACAAGAAAGCACAGTTGCCTTTTGAAAAAAGCACCTTTGGGATCATCAAATGATGATGATTTCCAATGCCACAAAAACTAGGATCAGAGACAACAGATACATGTTGCAGTATTTACATTTCATTTCAACATAAGGAAAACTGGCTGAGAATAAGATCTGTACAATATTGGTAAAGTTAAAGGTAAACTTATGGAGATTGTGGTTCTTCATCTCTGACAGTTATTTTAAGTAGGGCTGGAAAGTTACCTCTTATAGATGGTTTCATTAGTTTTCTTACTAATGGCTCAGTGGTTAAGACCAGTGGTGGGATTCAATTTTTTTTTACTACTGGTTCTGTGGGAGTGGCTTTGTGGGCATGGTATGGCTTTGTAGGCGTGGCTTTGTGGGCGTGGCAGGGGAAGGTTACTGCAAAATCCCCATTCCCTCTCCACCCCACTAAACTGCTTTCCAGCTCCGTTCTCCTCTTTAGGGCAGGAAAAGAAGATCAGCTGGGAAGCAGCGGGGGCAGGGCCAGCCTATTTGCCAGTTCTCCGAACTACTCAAAATTTCCACTACTATCAGAACTGGCTGAATACCATCTCTGGTTAAGACACTGGACTTGTCAGCTGAAAAGTCGACAGCCCAGATTTGAGACCCGAGCACCATGCAACGGCATGAGCTCTTGGTACTCACCCCAGCTCCTGCCCACCTAGTAGTTTGAAGGCATGCAAATGTGATTAGACAAATAGGTAACACTTTGGTGGAAAGTAACAGCGCTCTGTGTTTTGATGCATGCTCCATGCAGTGGTGTGATGTCATGCTAACCACATGACTGCAGAAATATCTTTGGACAGCTCTGGCTCAATGCCCTAGAAACGGAGATGAGCTACGACTAGCGGAGTAAAATCCACAAGACTACTTTCTCTTTTTATTCATTACAGAGAGCTGGACTACGTGATCCTTAAGGTCCCTCTCAACTGTATAATTCCATGATGATCCCTTCATCCCTTTTGTAAGGAATCTTGGCAGGATGGCGAAAGCATTGCCTCACTCCACTTTTACTGTAGAAAGAAAATGGGCTTTATCTAGTGGCGATTTCTTAAATTCTAACCACTTACGAAACCCTATCGCGTCGAAAATTGCATTTCTGCTTTTTGCAGAGATGAACTGTCACTTCTTGGCATGGTTAAAGCAACCAAACTATTTCCACACATTTCTGACTACTTACTCTGTGAAAGTCTGTTGATTGCCTTGCTCCGTTCAAAAGGTGTCAACACTATTACATGTTTATGGAGCTTGAAAGGGCTTCAGGCTAAACTATCCCAAAGATACCTAAAGTGCTTTTAGTATTGTGTATGGTTCCACAGACAAAGCCCGCCCCCCTGCATTCTTACCTATTGGTGCCTATTCATTAGGATGAAAGAGAAATGTCTTTATTGCTTTAGAAATGTCTTTCAGAGGGGAGGAAAAAGAGACCTTGGGAAACAATCTTGTGGATGATGAAGCAATTGTGCATAAACATGTATGAGTGCAGATGGGTTGGAGCACAATAGAGCCAAATTTGGTGTTATCTTCCACCCAGATCTCTATTTCTGAATCAGTCAAGGAAAGACAATAGTACTCTAAGAGAAAGAAAGATATAAGAAGATCCTAGAAAGAATGCAGAGAAGAGCAACAAAGCTAAGGAGTCTGGGGGCTAAATCATGCAATGAACAACTAAGCAAATAAAGTATCAACTCTTAACTCTAACAAGGATTTGATATAGACCAGCCACGATTCCTTTCTGATAACAGCTATAACAATGCCACTCTCTTCTAGCATTGATGATGTTACCTGGCTGGGTAATGAAATGCCTGAAAGAAAACAACCTCAGAGGGCACCAAGGAATCCACAGTTCAACCCTGAGCTGCAAATATTCTCTTCTGTCAATTGTAACAGCTTCTTTGACTATTGGTCCACTAAGTACATTGCAGAGGTATGAGGCAGGGTCTTCTTGATAGCTGCTCCAAAATCAAAAACTTCAAAACGTCCACCCACTGAGACCCGGACAGCTCCATTTATCACTGTCAGCCACCAGCAGATAAAAAAAATATTTTTATTTGGATACGGCTCTGGTATTTCGGTAATCCTGCTGCTCTTGTGTGCTTTAAGCTAGTGGAGGCTGGTACCATTAAGATTTTACGTGTTGTGCTTTATTGGATGAGTTTTCCTGATAGCCTTGCTATTTTATCAGGCTTTTATTGTTAACTCTCTTGAGTGCTATTTTTTTCTAATGCAAGGGCAAGGTATGACCTTAATAAATAGCAAATAAATTCCAGGATGCTTTGCATAGAAAACTGGGATAGGCAGGCAGCTGCTCAAACCATATTTTGTCACTCAGGGAACCCTCCTAAAATTGTGCCACTTAAACTTGTTTGGCATGCTGCCAAACAACAGCTGTGTGATTTCTCACTGATTTTCCAAAACTAACAAACATAGCATACACTGAGGAGCCACTAGTGTACTGAGTTTTGACAAGAAACTGAAAAAAAAAATAAACAAGGAAACTGGCAATATTTGCTTTGAGATCAAACTGGGACTAGGATTATGGTGGCTCCTTCCAAGCACCTGGGTGGAAAGATGTCATAGAGAAGACATTCAAGAGCTGTTTTCTATCGTTCCAGGGTGTAAATCCAGAATAATGGGTTTAAATTAAAGAAAGGGCATTCTGGTTGCATAATGGAAAACAATTTTGAACAGCAGGCCGGTGGTGAAACCAATCACCCAGAGAAGTGGTGGTCTCTCTTTTGCCAGATGGCAGCTTTCTGGGATGCTTTCATGTGGGTTTCTGCACAGAGTAAGAGGCTGGATGTGGAGTGGCATGGTGGCCTAGGGATGAAGATGCTTGCCTCCCACTCAGTTGAGAGTTCAATCTTAGGTAGCAGTAAATTGTTCTCTCTTGGGGCACAAAGAAAAAAGAAATCTCATCCAGTTGTCCTGAAACTACCCCAAATAGAAACTAAAGGCAAAGGTTCCCCTTGCAAATATGTGCTAGTCATTCCCGACTCTAGGGGGTACTGCTCATCTCTGTTTCAAAGCTGAAGAGCCAGCGTTGTCCGAAGATGTCTCTGTGGTCATGTGCTGGCATGATTCAATACTGAAGGCACATGGAACACTGTTCCCTTCCCACCAAAGGTGGTTCCTATTTTTCTACTTGCATTTTTATGTGCTTTTTGAACTGCTAGGTTGACAGAAGCTGGGACAAGTAACCGGAACAAGTTACGTGGTGCTAGGGATTCGAATCACTGAACTGCTGACCTTTCTGATCGACAAGCTCAGCATCTTAGCCATTGAGCCACCTACTACAGGGTCATAAAAAGGGAGGATAAAAAGGGAGTAAGAGGCTGGATTTGATGATCTCAAAAATCCCTCCCAGGTCTAGGTAAGTTGGATACAACTGGAAGAATAAATCAAACAAGCAAACAAGCCATCTTCCAACATCACTAAAAACCAGCAAAAACTTTGCTATCTATTTCTCTAGCTGCTAGGAAATGATCCATCCCGATGAAAAAAAGGGTTGTAGCCGGTTGATAAGGCCTCTTGAAGAAGGATCTCCAAGCAGAAACCTGGCTGGGTCAAAGACCAGCAGAGATAGGATAAAAGGTTGGAAGATGAAAGGCAGGAACCTAGGCAGTGATTCCGTTTCAGGAAGACCACATTTCCACCCTAGAAGTTCAAAACACCTGGCTTCAAAATCTAATAAACAGACACATTAAAAAATGAAACCCGGTTCACGGAAGGGATTCTTCGTTTGACTTTCTGTCTAAGAAAGACTGTAATGTGATCCTGGCTTCTTCAGGGTGCTTGTAACTGTAAATACCGGAAGAGCCACGCGGCTCTCTCTGCGGAGGTAATGGGGGCCAGGCGGTGTCACCCAATGATCGACAGAAACAAAAATGAGCTGTGATGAAAGGAAATGAGCCAGGAGAAGAGCAACAGAGGGTCATTCCAGAGGCTGAAGGATCTATTAGGAAGGGAGCAAAGCGCCAAGGGAATAACGCTGGGCCACAATAACTTAATCAGGCAATGCTTGGTAGCAAAGAATAAAACCAACAGGAGGAAGGTACTGCAGCTTCACACCTTTGTCCACAATTGCTGACCCAGCTTAGAGATTCAGGACTCCAGAATAATCTACCCAACAGAATTTTGTTGACAAACACCCAGCCTGTTCTCAAGAAAGGAGGGGATAAATCCAAAATGGTGAACCTATGGCAAATGTGCCACAGGTGGCATGTGGAGCCATATCTGTTGGCATGCAGATATGCTTGCATTGACCAGCTAATTTTTGGCCTTCCGGCGGGCTGTGTAGGCCATTTTCACCCTCCCCAAGCTTCAGGAAAGCCTCTGGAGCCTAGGGAGGGTGAAAAATGGGCCCAAGAGGCCTACTGGAAGTTCAGAAATGATCCATTTCCAGCTTCTGGAGGGCCTCCAGGAGGCCAGGAGAGGCTGTTTTCACCCTCCCCAGGCTTCAGGAAGGTCTCTGGAGCCTGGGGAGGGTGAAAAACAGCCCCAAAAGACCTAGTTTATTTCCGAACTTCTGGTAGGCCCATTGGGCCCGTTTTTTACCCTTCCCAGGCTCCAGAGGCTTTCTGGGAAAACCTGAATCTGAAGACTTCCCAGTTTTCCCCACCCAGCTGAAAGTTCAAGATCCTGCCCCCACACCCATAAGTCCATCACATGGTCCAACCTTCCACTGCCATGCTGGCAGCTTCCATCCATCCAGTTCTGGTCAGGTACAGAGGCGCAAAGACAAAGGATGACCTTGGCTTTCTAGAAAGAATTCTGTTATGGCTGCATAGTATCTAACACTGTACAATCCCCCCTCCCATTTTCCCACAATAGAAAATGCATAGTAGAATAATAGAAAGTGTGCCAGGTCAAAGATACAAAAGACAAGATGGCTGCAGGCCTGACAGATTCATTTATTCCACATAATACCTTCATCTTAAATGAATTTAGCTTCAGGAAGCCTAAAGAACCAGGGCAATGATCACGTTTTCTCTAACCTGGTGCCTTCTGTATTGGATTGAAGTTCTCAGAATCCCTATTTTCTATGGCTAGGATTTCTGGGAAGGAGCTGAAGCCCTAGCATACCCACAGGATACCAATTTGGGAAAGGTACCTAAGAAGAATCCCTGATGTAATTAGAAAGCTTAGCTGTGAATATTATTTCTTGGTACTTCTTCCACCTTTTTGCAAGACTGACCTACTTTAAAGACCATTTGTAATAAATAGCAAAATAAAATATAATGACTGAAAAAGCGAGACCCCTGTGGTGTCGTGGTTAAAAAAAAGTCTGCATATAAAAATGGTAAGCTTCCAGATGGATTTTAATTTCTGCCGCATGGTCAAAACCATCTTCTCTTCCAAGACAAGTGGAGGTGGGGTTGATGTAGTTAATAATGCTCCAATTTTACAGGAACACTGGTTGCAACACTCCAAAGGGCCTGATGCAGCCAGGAGTCTGGTCTAGTATAGCCTTTATTGACCTCGTACAAAATAAATACAATAAAATTGGTTAGTCTAATCTAGTCTAGTCGAATATTATTCTCTTAAATGTCTGAAATATGGGATATTTAAAAAGATGGAAAACCAGCAAGCCAAACACCCAGCTCCAAGGACTGAGGAAACTCCCTTAATGCCTTTAGAATCTAGGGATAACATGATACTGTATTTTTCAGAGTATAAGACGCACCGGAGTATAAGACCCACCAAGATTTTTGAAGAAGTAAATTTTTAAAAAAGGTTTTTTGCACTCTGCAGACCTCCCAAACCCTCTGTGTGGCTCATTTTGTTTCTGAAAAATGGGGCATGTAGAGAGTTCAAGAGGCCTGCAAAGTGCTCTCGGGGCCTGGGGGGCAAAAACGAGCAAATGGGCCCATTTTTTGCCAAAAAATGGCCTGTTTTTAGCAAAAAAAAAACAACAGCCTGTTTTTCACTCATTTTTGCCCTCCCCGGCCCTCAGGAGCACTTTGTAGCCCTCCCAAACCCGCTGCACGTCCATTTTTGTGAAGGAGTCAGGGTTTCCAGAGGCCAAAAATGCTGTATTCAATGTATAAGATGCACCCAGATTTTCACCCTCTTTTTTGGGGGAAAAAGGTGCATTTTATACTCCAAAAAATACGGTAAATGAAGATGTTCCCCAGAAAGTCCCATTCCAAAGAGGAGATGTAATTGTATGTGGGAAGGACCTTGAGAAACAGGGCAACAAGAAGATGCAGCCATGAGAATAGTCAGATAAAAGGCAGCTTAGCCTGCAGCAGGAATGTGGATGGGGCAAGAGGCTCAGAGGATGGAATGGGGACTCCCTCTGAGGGATGGGGTGTCTTCCAGAGGAGAAGGAAGAGGCAACTCAGTTCAGATAGCAGGTATGAGAGAAAGAGGATGAAGACAGCCCCTGCCTAATAGTTCACAACAGTATATTGTAGATACAGATAGTAGAGTTTTCAGTCTGGCTATATTTTTTTCTGTGTGAAACACAGCCCCATGTGAAAATCTGTCCCATGTCATTCTTATTGAGCCGTGGTGGTGCAGTGGTTAGAAAGCAGTACTGCAGGCTACTTCTGCTGACTGTTGGCAGTTCAAATCTCACCAGGCTCAAGGTTGACTCAGCCTTCCATCCTTCCAAGGTGGGTAAAATGAGGACCCAGATTGTTGGGGGCAAGAGGCTGACTCTGTAAACTGCTTAGAGAAGGCTGTAAAAAGCACTGTGAAGTGGTATACAAGTCTAAGTGCTATTGCTTAGGAAGGAAGGAAGGAAGGAAGGAAGGAAGGAAGGAAGGAAAACAAGAAGGAAGGAAGCTGTGTTGATGCAGTGATTAGAGTGCTGTATTGCAGGGTAACTCTGCCCACAGTCAGGAAGTTCGATCCTGATCAGGTCAAGGTTGACTCAGCCTTCCATCCTTCTGAGGTGGGTAAAATGAGGACCCAGATTGTTGGGGGCAAGATGGTGACTGTAAACTGCTTAAAGAGGGTTGAAAAAAGAACTGTGAAGCAGTATATGTCTAAGTGCTATTACTATTTTGACCTGACACCTCCTCATTTTATTGGGCTGTAAAGGATTCAGGGGATGAGGTATAACTTCAGACTTGCAAGACTGACGTCCACCTTGCAAGGTCGATCCTACAGGAAGTGTAGCCAGGTGAGCTAATTCTACTTCATTTTAAGGTTACATTAACAGAAGTCAAGAGCTCCACAATTGGACTGGTTGCCAATTGCAATTAATAGGGCAATGGAAGAAGAAAATTACTAAATCCAGCCAAAGAGTTCTTATGAACTAGGTTTAGTATAAGGAGGAAGACCAATAAACAATGAAGTGACAGAGGGCAGATGTGTTGGTATTTATCTCATAAATGGCAGTTCATCTCAGTTAATAGGAAACTTGGGAAAAAACACTTCCGATCATTTGGAGAGAAATCAACCTGTATGAACTCTCTGAAAATTAGGGCTGATAATACCTCTTATAGATTCCGAGATGCTCTATTTACCCACAGACTAGCAAGCTCTTACTTTCTCAAACATTTGGAGGGGGGGTTGTTTCATCTTTGTCTTTCTTTGTACTGGACCCAGGTGTTTTCTGAGCCCAATGAAGATTTTTCAGTCTTCCCAAATCCTAAAAAAGGCCTGGAAACTTCAGAGGTCATGGAGTCATAAGGGTAACACTTAGGAAATGGAGGTGATCAAGATATTATTGAGAAGGAGTGGGCTAGGTTAACACATTAATGGATTAACAGAGTTGGAAGGAACTTATAGGTCATCTAGTCAACCCCCTGCTCAAGCAGGAGACCCTACACCATTTCTGACAAATGGCAGTCCAATCTCTTTTTGAAAGTCTCAAGTGATGGAGCTCCGACAACTTCCGGAGGCAACTTCTGTTCCATGGGTTGATTGTTCTCATTGTCAGAAAGTTCCTCCTTATTTCCAGGTCGAATCTCTCCTTGGTCAGTTTCCATCCGCTATTCCTTGTCTAGCCTTTAGGTGCTTTGAAAAATAGCTTGACCCCCTCCTCTCTGTGGCAGTCCCTCAAATATTGGAACACTGCTATCATATTTCCTCTGATTCTAAAGGATCAGCTAAACATCTGGACAATGAATAAAAGGAGGGATGATTCACTTCACTTGGCCAAACAGGTTGCTGTTTATCTTCAGAAACTCCAGTGACTGAGTACAGGAAGAGATTCTACTGTTTTAACTAAAAATAGGATACATTTATGTCACTCACGCCCTTGCCACCTCAAGGCTGGATTACTGTAACGCGCTCTACATGGGGCTACCCTTGAAAAGCGTTCGGAGACTGCAGTTAGTTCAGAATGTGGCTGCGTGAGCGATATTGGGTGTGCCGAGGTACACCCACGTTACATCTGTCCTCCGTGAGCTGCACTGGCTACCAATTGGTCTCCGGACTCAATTCAAGGTGTTGGTTATCACTCTTAAAGCCCTACATGGCTTAGGACCAGGGTACCTTCGAGACCGCCTGCTGCCACATACCTCCCAGCAGCCAGTAAGATCCCACAGATTGGGCCTCCTTCAGATGCCATCAGCCAAACAGTGTCAGATGGCGGGCCCTCGGAGGAGAGCCTTCTCTGTGGCTGCTCTGACTCTCTGGAACCAGCTACCCCCAGAGATCCGGACCATACCCACTCTCATGGCCTTCAGGAAAGCTGTAAAAACTTGGCTGTTCTGGCAGGCCTGGGGCTGTTGACCTCACTGTTGAGGTCCAGCCCCAATTAGAATGAATGTATGAGGATGTTTGCTGTTTTTAAACTGTTTTCTTTTATTGTTATGTGTTTTTTTTTAATATTTTTTGTAAGCCGCCCGGAGTCCTTCGGGATTGGGCAGCATATAAATATATTAAGTAAGTAAGTAAGTAAGTAAGTAAGTAAGTAAGTAAGTAAGTAAATAAATTAGGACAGTGATGACCAGAGAAATTGCTTCTCTGTGATGCGGCTGGACCTATGGAGTAGCCTCCTGCAGAAGACTCAGTTGGTTTCAATGTTATCAACTTTCTAGAAACAGTTGAAGATGGAGTTTTCCAGAGGGTGTTTGGGGACTGTTTGAGGATTGTGGGCATTGTATATTTTTTATTATGGGTGTTATTGTCTTTTTGACAGCTGCCAAGAGACTAATTACAATTCCAGGGGCATAGAAATTTGATCAATAAATGGACACTGCTCTATTTCATGGAATTGTTTTAAAGAAGAGCTTTGTATGACTCAAATCTTAAACAGTCCTGAGCTTGAAATGGGTTGTTCTAACCTTATCAAGATGTTCCAAAATTGTTCTAAGCACCTTGGAACCATCCCAAGCTCAGAATGACACATCTTTCCATTCGAATCAGGTGTTTTGGGTTTCAACTGAACAATTGAATCATGAGACTTTTCCAGCTGGACCAGCTGTTTCAAATTCAAAACTATTTTTTTTAAAAAATTCAAACAGTTTTGTACACCTCTAATGCTTGTCTCAAATATTTGATGAGTGAAAGCTCTCACTTATAGAACTGAACAGGTTTATTAAGGAGATTTTTATACATTTGTTGGTGCCATATTTACATTCATGTTGCAGACAATTGGAATTGGAGTACTCTTCAGTACTCTGCTGGTAGTATAGATTCAAGGAGATATAGGTAATCTTCAACTTAAAGGTAAAGGTTCCCCTTGCATATACCATTCCCGACTCTAGGGGGTGGTGCTCATCTCCATTTCAAAGCTGAAGAGCCAGCACTGTCCGAAGACATCTCCATGGTCATGTGGCTGGCCTGACTAAATGCCCAAGGCACACGGAATGCTGTTACCTTCCCACCAAAGGTGGTGCCTATTTTTCTAATTGCATTTTTACATGCTTTCGAACTGCTAGGTTGGCAGAAGCTGGGACAAGTAATGGGAGCTCACTTCGTTGCGTGGTGCTAGGGATTTGAACCGCCGAACTGCTAACTTTTCTGATCGTCAAGCTCAGCGTCATAGCCACTGAGCCACCGTGTAACTGTTTGAAGTTACAATAACACTGAAAATAATCACTTATGACTGCTCCGCACACTTATGACTATTGCAGCATCACCACTGTCAGGGAATCAGAATTCAGGTGCTTGACATATGTTTACCATAGTTGCAGCAGCATCCTGAGGTCATGCACCCTTGTGAAGGTCATATAACTTTCCCAGCTGGCTACCAGCAATGGGTGAAGTTTCACTTAACAACCATGGTAAAAAAGGCGATAAAATCAATCATATCTTAGTTAACAACCACCTTGCTTAGCAATAGAAATTCTGGTCTCAATTATGGTCATAAGTCAAGGATTATCTAGAATCATTTTGATCATGAGATCGTGCTTTTTCAAAAAACGTGAGCAGGTACAAAATGTGTTCCTGCTCCTGAAAAATGTTCTAATGGTAACAACAGTTCAACAGAGGCATCTCTTATTAATAGTGGTTGGCTATCAATAAGACAGGAGACTAGGTTTCTAGATTCTATCATATCTCAAGAACTAAAATGGGCACCTAACATCCAAAACATCATCAAAAAAGCACAACAAAAAATGTTCTTTCTGCGCAAACTCAGGAAACTCAAACTGTCCAAGGAGCTGCCGATACAGTTCTACAGAGGAATTACTGAGTCTTCTCATCTGCACCTCTATAACTGTCTGGTTTGACTCTGCAATCCAGCAAGACAGACACAGGCTTCAGAGGATAATCAGAACTGCAGAAAAAACAATTGCTACCAACCTGCCTTTCCAAAAATATTTCCAGACCCCCTCGCATCCTGGACAATTTCAAAAGACTCTATAGAGCACTGCACATCAAGACAACTAAACACAAGAACAGTTTTTTCCTGAATGCCATCACTCTGCCAAACAAACAATTCCCTCAACACTGTCAAACTATTCACTAAGTCTGCATTACTATTACTATTAATCTTCTCATTGTTCCTATTGCCCATTTTCTCCCACTTATGACTGCAGGACTATAACTTTGTTGCTTGTATCCTTGTATCTCAATTATGGTCATAAGTCAAGGATTATCTGGACTTTCAGAGACCAAACCCCCACTGTAGGGAGGAGGAACCGACCAGGTGGCTCCGCCCCAGGTGACTTATGGACCCCTCGAGGTTCCAGACGGAGCTTGGGGTTATTCCTGATACTCTCGCCCGCAGTCCGGCGGAGACTCTGGTTGCTGCTTGGAATTCGGCAGCGACGGAGTCTCTTAACCGGATTGCGCCTCTATGGCCACTCCGAGGCAGTGGATCCAGGAGGGCTCCTTGGTTTACTGAGGAACTCCGGGAGATGAAGCGCCGAAAGAGACGCCTAGAGCACAAGTGGAGGTCCAGTAAATCCGAATCGAACTGAGCACTTTTAACATCTTGTATCAGAGAATACATCCGGGCAATCAGAACGTCCAAAAGAACTTATATTGCCTCTCTGATTGCTTCCGCTGAGTCGCGCCCAGCCGCCCTGTTCAGGATAACCCGCTCCCTGCTAAATAGGAGGGATACGGGTGATCCTTTGCAGGGCAGGGCTGAGGATTACATCCAATTCCTCACGGATAAAGTTGCTCGGTTTCGGGCGGACCTGGACTCCAACTCTGCAGAACTAGCTGAGGCACTAAGGGATAATTTGGTAGGTCATCGCTGGGTTGATTTTCAGGCTGTTACCCCTGAGGACGTGGACAAGGCCATGAGAGCTGTAGGTGCCTCCACATGCGTGCTGGACCCGTGCCCCTCCTGGCTGGTTGTCAACAGCAGGGAGGTGACACGGGGCTGGATCCAGGCGGTTGTTGCCGCCTCCTTATGGGAGGGGGTCTTTCCCCCCACTTTAAAGACGGCGGTGGTGAGACCCCTCCTGAAGAAACCATCTTTGGATCCAGCCATTCTTAACAACTATCGTCCAGTCTCCAACCTCCCCTTTGTGGGGAAGGTTGTTGAGAAGGTGGTGGCCTTTCAGCTCCAGCAGCCCTTGGAGGAAGCCAGTTATCTTGATCCATTCCAGTCTGGCTTCAGGCCTGGCTACAGCACAGAAACTGCTTTGGTCGCATTGACTGATGATCTCTGGAGAGCCAGGGATGGAGGCCACGCCTCCATCCTGGTACTCCTTGACCTCTCTGCGGCTTTCGATACCATCGACCATGGTATCCTTCTGCGACGACTGCGGGAGGTGGGGGTGGGAGGCATTGTTTTACAGTGGTTCTCCTCTTACCTCTCGGACAGGTCGCAGTCGGTGTTAGTCGGAGGGCAGAGATCGACCCCCAGGCCCCTAACATATGGGGTGCCGCAGGGTTCGGTCCTGTCCCCCCTTCTTTTTAACATCTACAGGAAACCGCTGGGCGAGATCATTCGACGGCACGGGATAAAATACCATCAATACACGGACGACACACAGTTGTATCTGTCCGCCCCGTGCCAACTCAATGAAGTGATGGATGTGATGAGCCAGGGCCTTGAAGCCGTTAGAGACTGGATGGGGGTTAACAAGCTTGTACTCAACCCAGATAAAACCAAGTGGCTGCTGTGCTTCCCTCCCACCAATTGGTCAAGTGTTCCATCTCTCAGGCTGTGGGGTCAAATACTACGCCCCTCAGATAGGGTCCGCAACTTGGGAGTCCTCCTGGACCCACAGCTGACTTTTGAACACCATTTGTCGGCTGTGACCAGGGGGCATTTGCCCAGGTTCGCCTGGTACACCAGTTGCGGCCCTACCTGAACCGGGAGGTTCTCACAACAGTCACTCGTGCCCTTGTGACCTCTAAGCTGGAATACTGCAATGTGCTCTACATGGGGCTGCCCTTGAAGAGTATTCGGCGACTTCAGCTGGTCCAGAATGCGGCCGCGCGAGCGATCGTGGGTGCACCCCGTTTCACCCACGTAACACCTATCCTCCGCGAGCTGCACTGGCTGCCTGTTGATCTCCGAGTACGCTTCAAGGTGCTACTTGTCACCTACAAAGCCCTGCATGGTATTGGATCTGGGTACTTGAGAGACCGCCTACTGCCAATTACCTCCACTAGGCCGATACGATCCCATAGATTAGGCCTCCTCCGAATTCCATCAGCCGGCCAATGTCGGCTGGCAACTACCCGGAGGAGAGCCTTCTCGGTGGCTGCTCCGACACTCTGGAACGAACTCCCCGTGGAGATTCGTACCCTCACCACCCTCCAGACCTTCCGCGTAGCCCTTAAGTCCTGGCTGTCCCAACAGGCCTGGGGCTAAAGATTTCAACCCCACTCGAATTGTATGACTGTTGTGTTTTTAATGATGTATCGTTTTTATGTTTGTGACTCGTTTGTCCTCCCTCCCCTTGAGTTGTGAGCCGCCCTGAGTCCCCCCAGGGAAAAGGGCGGCATACAAATAAAGCATCTATCTATCTATCTATCTATCTATCTATCTATCTATCTATCTATCTATCCTTATAATTTATATTTATATTGATTGTTTTCTGATTGCTTATTTATACCCCATGACTATCGTTAAATGCTGTATCTTATGATTCTTGACGAATGTATCTTGTCTTTTTATGTACACCGAGAGCATCTGCACCAAAGACAAATTCCTTGTGTGTCCAATCACACTTGGCCAATAAAGAATTCTATTCTATTCCGTTCTGTTCTGTTCTATTCTATTCTGCTCTTCTATTCTATTCTATTCTATTCTATTCTATTCTATTCTATATTCTAGTCAAGTCTAGTCTAGTCTAGTCAAGTCTATTCTATTCTATTCTGCTCTACTTCTATTCTATTCTATTCTATTCTATTCTATTCTGCTCTACTATTCTATTCTATTTTCTAGTCTAGTCTATATTCTAGTCTATATTTTATTCTATTTTATTTTATTCTATTCTATTATGCTCTACTTCTGTTCTATTCTATTATGCTCTACTATTCTATTCTATTCTATTTGTAACAACAGTTCAACAGAGGCATCTCTTATTAATAGTGGTGGGCTGTCAACAAGACAGGAGACTAAACAGCCCTTTGTCTGAGATGTTTAATTTCAATGTCTGCAGTGAGTAGGGAATGAGATTTTAGGATCAAATTGGTCTCTTCCAACTACAGTATATAGCTCAATGGAAAAGTGAAATTTGTGTTGGCTTTCAGACTGTCTTGTTTCACTGTTCTTGGTGTTTTTTTTTTTACTATGATTTAATGATGTGCAATAAGAACAGACTTATCTGCATTGAACACTTGAAGAAAAGAACAAAGGAAGGTGAAAGAAATATGAGGCACATAAACTCCCTGTTCCTCCCTGTCTCTTGCTCAGTCTGATAAATCCAGAGAATTTTCTTTGCAAGCAAAAGGAGGAAAAAGACAGCAAAGAAGCCTTTCATATATCAATCACAAGTGTCTTGCTTTAAGTCACAATGATGTCAGATACTCTGTGATGCATATAATGCCTCTCCCCTTGCAAATATATGTCGTATCAACTGGGATTTTGCTCCAATTGTACTTCACCTCCCTGTTCCACAAATCCAATCAACCACCTTTCAACCATCTTTCAAAACATGGCTTCCTTTTAGCCCCGCTTAGCTATCAAAAAAAAAAAAAAAAAGTGAGACCTTTTCTTTCTTATATCATCATCAACATCTTTGTCGTCATTGTTGCCATATTGCTGCTAAACTAAAAATTACATACAGCAATTTTGCTTCTTGTACCCAAATCTCCACCGTCTTGTGGTAGATATGGGCGGTTACTGACTATCCATTAGTTGTGAGTTTGTCTTGGCCGGCCAGAAGCTGTAAATAGTCCTGCTATTTACTTAGCATGTCCTTCACATCAGAAGAAAACAAATGGCCTTAAATAATGTGCAAATATGCTTATCAGCCTGGATGCTACTAATAAGAGTCCTAGATGAAGCACTGAAGGATGGGAAGATTAAATAGAGATTCCACAGCCACAGCAGACTGCTAAGGAGCCTGGTTTGTCAAGAGAATGGGCGTAGTATAGACTCTTGAAACGTGGTATTTCAAAAGGAACCTTTTATTGAGAAGAAGTGTAGCAGAACAGGCGAAACAGATTCTACTTCTCTCTTTCTTTTTTTAATCTATATGTTAACCATTTCCCTGGATTGTTTGCGTGTTCAAAGTGGTTTTGTTTTACAAATGTTAGGTTTCTTGCATTTTTCTCCTGATCCACTATATTCAATTTGTGCTTGGCTAGGGCCCTTTTACTTTTAATTTGCTCATCCCTGGGCTTCTTTTGTAGCTGGGCTTCTAACTATTTAATCTCCTCCTGTAGTGTATTGTAATTTTTTTCTTTCTCCTTATTTCTCTTAGTGGTATAGGCTATTGTTAGTCCTCTTATATACGACTTCATTGTGCCCCATACGTTTTGTAAGGAGGTATGTTGTTTCTTATTGACCTGAAAGAATAATACAATAATGCACTACAATACAATAGCAGAATTGGAAGGGACCTTGGAGATCTTCTAGTCCAACCCCCTGCCTAGGCAGGAAACCCTATATCATTTCAGACAAATGGCTATCCAACATTTTCTTAAAGACTTCCAGTGTTGGAGCATTCACAACTTCTGGAGACAAGTTGTTCCACTGATTAATTGTTCTCACTGTCAGGAAATTTCTCCTCAGTTCTCAGTTGCTTCTCTCCTTGATTAGTTTCCACCCATTGCTTCTTGTTCTACCCTCAAGTACCTTGGATAATAGTTTGACTCCCTCTTCTTTGTGGCAACTCCTGAGATATTTGAACACTGCTATCATGTCTCCCCTAGTCCTTCTAGACATACCCAGTTCCTGCAACAGTTCTTCATATGTTTTAGTCTCCAGTCCCCTAATCATCTTTGTGGCTCTTCTTTGCACTCTTTCTAGAGTCTCCACATCTTTTCTACATTGTGGCAACCAAAACTGGATGCAGTATTCCAAGAGTGGCCTTACCAAGACATTATAAAGTGGTATTAACCCTTCACGTGATCTTGATTCTACCCCTCTGTTATGTAGCCAGAATTGTGTTGGCTTTTTTGGCTTTTTTGACAGCTGCTGCACGCTGCTGGCTCATATTTAAATGGTTGTCCACTAGGACTCCAAGATCCCTCTCACAGTTACTACTATTGAGCAAGGTACCGCATATACTGTACCTGTGCATTTCGTTTTTCTTGCCTAAATGTAGAACCCTACTCTTTTCACCATTGAATTTCATTTTATTAGATAGTGCCCAATGTTCAAGTGTGGGCACTATTCTTCTGTATTTTAAGCCTGTCTTCTGAAGTGTTGGTATTCCTGCCGGCTTGGTGTCATCTGCAAATTTGAGGAGTTCCCCGTTTATTCCCTCATCCAAATCATTAATTAAGATGTTGAAGAGTACTGGGCCTACTCCACTGCATACTTCCCTCCATGTAGATGAAGTTCCATTGAGGAATACACATTGAGTGTGGTTGGTAAGCCAGTTACGAAACCATCTGGTGGTGATGCTGTCTAACCCACATTCTTCTACTTTATCTAGTAGTAGATTATGGTCTACCTTATCAAATGCCTTACTGGAACTATATCGACGGCATTCCTCTGGTCCACTAATTTTGTCACTTTGTCAAAGAATGCAATAAGATTAGTCTGGCATGATCTATTTTGACAAACCCATGTTGGCTTTTGGCTATTACTTTGTTTACTTCTAAGTGTTCGCTAATTCGTTGCTTGATTATCTTTTCCAGAATCTTTCCTGGTATTGAGGTCAGGCTGATAGGTCTGTGGTTTCCTGGATCTATTTCTTTTCCTTTTTTGAAGATGGGAACCACATCAGCTCTTTTCCAGTCCTTTGGCAATTCCCTGGTGCTCCAGGATCTGTGAAAGATATAGTTCAGTGGTTCTGAGATCTCATCTGCCAGTTCCTTCAGATCCCTGGGGTGTAATCCATCTGGTCCTGGTGATTTGAACTTGCCTAGGGTACACAGGTGCTCACTTATCATTTTCTTCCCTATTTCAGCTTGTGTTCCTAATCTGATTTGCGTGGTGCTGTTTTTGATAGGTTGGACTGTTTTATCCCTTTGTGTAAAGACAGATGCAAAAAAAAAGAGTTAAATAGTTCTGCTTTCTCCCTGTTGCTTGTCACCTTCTTGCCACTTTCTCCCAGCAATTGAACAACTGTTTCCTTAACTTTTTTATTGTTTTTAACATGTTGGAAGAAGCTTTTTTTTGTTTTTTTTTTTACTTTTGTGGCAAGCCTTAGCTTTCCTCACTTCATCTTTACAGGCTCAGGCTATTTGCTGATATTCTGCCTTAGTTATGTCCCCCTCTTTCCACTTTTTATACTTATCTTTTTTTATCTTTCAATTTGTCAGAGAATTCTTTTTGCAGCCATGCTGGTTTCTTTTGGGAGCTGTTATTTTTCTTCTTCATTGGTATTGTGCTAGACTGGGCTTTTGTAATCTCTTTTTTTCAAAATTTCCCGAGCTTCTTGAGTTGTTTTTCCCCTTGAGGATTCTCATCCATGGAATTCTTCCCAAGCTCTCTCTAAGTTTATTAAAATTAGCTCTCTAGTTTGACTTCGTTTTACTACTTGTGTTTGCATAATGTTGAATTCCAATGTTGCATGGTCACTTGCCCCCAGGGTTCCTGTGGCTTCAACACCTTCTATCATTTCCTCTTTGTTAGTGAGAATTAAATCCAATATGGCTGATCCCCTTGTTCCCTTCTCGACTTTTGGGGAAACGAAGTTGTCTGCTAGGTTTGTTAGGAACCTGTTGGATCTTCCACTTGGTGCAGAGTTTGTTTCCCAGTTGATGTCAGGGTAGTTAAAATCCCCCATTACTATTGTGGTGTGCTTCCTACATACCTTAGTTAGCTGACTAGCAAAAAGTTCATCTACTTCCTCTGCTTGGTTGGGTGGCCTGTAATATAGACCTATGACAATGTCATTTCTGCCCCCAACCTTTAATATTGACCCAAATGCATTCAAGATAGTTCTCATCATTGTTGTGCTCCATTTCTGTAGAGATGTAGTTATTTCTTATATATAGTGCAACTCCACCTCCTCTTTTATTTGGTCTATTTCATAATTCTAATTCTTTTATAATCCATTCAATATAATCCTTTTGTTTTAAAGTTTGTGGATTCCGTGTTCATCTTTCTCTCTTCTTTTTTTGCTCCTTCCATGTTATTACAAGGGGATTATGATCTGTCCAGGTATTTGGATGAATCTCTACCGCCTCTATTTCTTTGCCTAATTCTACATTTATTCAAATCATATCGATCCTTGACCAGGATCTATGAGGGTTAAAGTAAAACGTAAATTTACTTTCTGCTGGGATAAGGGTTCTCCAAATGTCTATTAAATTTAGTTCCTTTGCCATTTCAAAAAAGGTTTTTGGAAGAGTATTCTTTTTTTTCTTTTTTTCTGGTTGCTAGCATAATCCTTCTTTATATCTACAGTCACATTGTAATTGCCAATTAAACATATATTCTCTTTTCCGATGTCTATAATATTTTCATGAACTTTTCTGTAGAATTCCTTTTGATTTTTATTAGGTGCATATATCACTGCTAGGAACAGATTTTTTTGATCTAGAATTATTTCAATTATCAGTACTCTTCCCATTATGTCTGCATACATTTGTTTTGCTTTTATCCCTTTCCTGATGTATACCAACACCCCTCTTTTTTTCTTTTCTGCCAGAGCCACATAAAGAGGCAAAACAGATTCTAAATCCCCTCCCAAACTGCAGAGTTAGAAATAGAGTGCTAGAATCCATCCCTCCAGTCCGAATGTGGATTTCAGCCAATCCACAGGTGTGGATGTTTATTGTAATGACCGTCCTGAGAGCCAGATAAGGACCCGTTCCCATGGTCTTCTTCCCCTTTCAACCAACTGACACAGTCCACATGGCCCTCCCTCCTTATTCCATTCCCAAAAGGTGAGAATATTTCCTTAGGTACTAGGAAAAAGGTTATAAAATACAGTTTATCCCCATGCTCCCACCCTCCCTCCATGTGAATGGCAGTATCACGTCAGGGATCTGACAATGGGCTTACTTGCACCTCTAACCCAGCAAGACTAAGAGATCTAACATCATTCTCACCCTAACTTAACCAGGATGCATTGACTAGCCATTAAAAAGAAATGCCAATGGTTGAAATTTCTGCACTCTGAAAGATCTGGATGTTTGTTTTTCCTTGTTGTGAAGACAGAAGTCATTTTCCTTCCATTCTCCACCTATCATTCAGAACTGAAGGAGCTTCTTGGATGAGAAGCGAAATGTCTTCAAGGGAAAACAGAGTCCAAATAAAAATTGAAGAGGCTTGATGGCAAGAGGAATTGATATATTATTGAATATTCAAAAAATGTTTGTTGAGATGTAATGGTATACTTTGGATTATATTATACGTATGTTAAAAAATTAAAAACTTTTGGCAAAAAAAGGGAAAACAAAGTCCAGTTGCCTTTTGAAAAAAACACCTTTGGGAAAACCATGACTTGGAGGATTGAGAATCTCCAAAGACACTCTTGGATAGTGAATTCCTGCCACAGGCCTGGATGAGAAGATTGGCAAAGCTGTGCTGGATTGAAATTTACTTCATACCAATTTTGTGACCCCCTTCCCATAAAGAGTGGGGGGGGGACATATTGGCACTGTTCAGGTGAAACTCATCATTACTATTCCTAGTTCCTTGGCAGGTATCAAAAGATATATGGATTGTTGTAAATCAGATCCATTTAACTGCTCATTTTGCAAGGCAGAATTCTATTCCAAAGGATTTATGTCCAGATTTTGAATAAAATATCTAGACATAAATTTACTAGTCTTTTAGGAATAGAAAAGGTTTTTACTTACTTTTGAAAATGCACAAGGTGCCCAGGGCTTTGGTTTCTTTCTTTTTATACCTTAAATACCCCAAAAGCTATTTCTTTGCAATGCTTCCTGGAATGATCATGCAAGCCCCATTGCTGCCTAATTACATGGTGATTCCAGGAAGTGCTGGAAAAACAAAAATATGTATTGCATTCCAATGTAGGTAGGAAGTCACACTCACTTAATATCTTTTTTTAAAAAAAACTTCAATTTTTTGGGTGGGAAAATGCGAGTTGGATTTTGTCTCTGCTATAATTATCACCCCCTCACCCAAATCCAGTGCTTTATATCTCCATTGATCACGTAAAGTGTTAATACCACTTTATAAGGTCTTGGTAAGGCCACACTTGGAATACTGCATTCAGTTTGGTCACCATGATGTAGAAGAGATGTGGAGACTCTAGAAAGAATGCAGAGAAGAGCAACCAAGATGATTAGGGGACTGGAGGCTAAAACAAATGAAGAACGGTTGCAGGAACTGGGTATGTCTAGTTTAATGAAAAGAAGGACTAGGGGAGATATGATAGCAATGTTCCAATATCTCAGGGACTGCCACAATAAAGAGGAAGTCAAACTGTTTTCTAAACGTGATGGTAGAACAAGAAGCAATGGGTGGAAACTAATCTAGGAGAGCAGCAACTTAGAACTGAGGAGAAATTTCCTGACAGTGAGAACAATTAATCAGTGGAACAGCTTGCCTCCAAAAGTTGTGAATGCTCCAACACTGGAAGTCTTTAAGAAGATGTTGGATAGCCATTTGTATGAAACGGTATAGGGTTTCTTGCCTAGGCAGGGGGTTGGACTAGAAGACCTCCAAGGTCCCTTCCAACTCTGCTATTGTATTGTATTGTATTTTACCATTTTTTTTCTAGTATTCCCTGAAATCTTTTCCCCAATATCATTTCATTTACTTTGTCAAACATATAAAAGATAGCAGGTATAAGTATAAACATAAATATGAATACAGGAAATGGAAACAAATAAATGGGGAGAGTAGAACAGGGAGAGTAGGCACGCTGGTGCGCTTATACACTCCCCCTTACAGACCTCTTAGGAATGGGGTGAGGTCAACAGGAGACAGTCTTAAGTTAAAATTATGGGGGTTTGAGGATGTAACAACAGAGTCAGGTAATACATTCCAGGCGTTGACCACTCTGTTGCTGAAGTCGTATTTTCTGCAATTGAGATTGGAGCTGTTTACCTTGAGTTTCTATCTATTGTTTGCTTGTGTATTATCATGGTTGAAACTGAAATAGTCAGTAATAGGTAGGACATTGTAGCAGACAATTTTACATACTACGCTTAGGTCAGACCATAGGCGGCACAGTTCTAGGTCAGTGATGGCTAATCTTTTTTGGCTCCCATGCCAAAAGCGGGGGGAGTGCAGGGGGGGAGTCATGCATGGGCCTGCCACACCTATAATGCTATGCACACGCCCCACACACATGCATGCGCGTGTAACCAGCGACCCCCCTACTTTTTGCGTGGTTTTTTCATCCTCCCCAGGCTCCAGAGGCTTTATAGGAGCCTAAGGAGGGTGAAAAAAAGCCTCCCTGCCCCCCAGACGCCGTCCGGAGACTTCAGAAGATTCCCTGAAGCCTCCGGAGGGTGCAAAAAATGGACCTACGGGAACCCAGAAATTCGGAAATGGTGACTTCTGGTCATATTATGACCTCCGGAGCCTTCAGGGAAGCCTCCTGAAGGCTCCTGAAGGCGGAAAATGGCCCTACGAGCAAACTGGATGTCCTTTCCCGAAGTTCCGTTTTTCCTGTAGGGCCGGTTTTTCATGCTCCATAAGTTTCAGGTTCCAGAGGGTAAAAAATGGCCTCAAAAGAAGGCTGAAGTCAGCTGGCCAGAATGTGCATGCGCGCTGGAGCTGACAGGGCAGCGCCTTGCATGCCCTAACAAATGGCTCTGCGTGCCACCTGTGGCACACATGCCATAGGTTCGCCATCATGGTTCTAGGTTGTCCAAGCCCAAAATTTCAAGCCTGATGACATAGGCTATTCTGTTGTGAGCTGTCAGCTGAAACATCATCCTTTTCTGAGCATTTGGTCAACCTATGTGCATTACATTCTCTTTCCAAAACTGTTGTTCAACTTTTTAATAGTAAGCTTCCCCCCATCCCAATTTGTGATGGTGAAAAGACTAATGATTCATACTTGATTGACTGGGAAATTGAATGGCAGCAAAAACAGAGATCAGAGGCGCATTCATTACATTTCTATAGATCAGTGTTTCTCAACCTTAACAAATGTAAGATGTGTAGATTTCAACTCCCAGAATTCCTCAGACAACATGCTGGCTGGAGAATTCTGGGAGCTAAAGCCCGTGCATCTTAAAGTTGCCAAGATTGAGGACGACAGCTATAGACATCCAAAGGACTGGCTTTTTATTTTTATTCTCAGTTCCTCTGCCTTCTTACAGGACATTATACTCAACAGACATCTTCTATCAAATGAAACTAGTCAACAACAACTTTGTTTGGCTGCCAAATTTTGCATTCATTGCCACTTGGGGTCACCCATTCTTTCTTATCAACTTCCTGTGTCTCCTGTATCAGCTTGATCATTATTGGTTTCATAAAAGAGGTGCAAATGTAGAAACTTGCTTGATCTATTCTCCATAATTGACTACTTTTCTTGCTGAATGCATCCAAATTGTTTTTAAATAATGGACTGTAAAAAAAGAAAAATTAAAGACAACCAACACACACAGATATCTTCTCATGACCTGCAGTAGGAATAACTTTCCACCAGGCAGAATATAAGAAATTTATAATATCATTTGGCAAACATTTGAGGGGTCCAGTTGCAGAATCTTGCCTATGCCTACCATAACATCTATATGGCATTTAATGCAGGTTATTTTGCCCTTCATTTGCTAATTACTGTAAAGGTAAGTCAAAATAGATGTCCTTTTTCCTTACCCAGAACAGAAAATTTCACTTTTAGCAAATATGCTGCTCCAATCTCAGAACCACATTGGACTTGGCCATATGAACTCAGGCATAGGCAAGTAGATGCTTACAATATTCCACCTGGTAGAGCAGCCAGGTAAATCAAATCTTGCTAGGCCCAGGTATTGTACATGGTGAAGTCATCAGCTCTGTTAATCCAGGCTACTAATATACAACTTCAAGGCTTTACATTCAACCCTGACCTGTCTTATATAGGGATAATGATCCTTTTCCTGTTATGCTTTAAACACACCAAAGTTGGGCAGCAGCGAAATAGCACCCTTTTATTTATTATACAATTGTATCGCAGCGGCCAGTTGTTTTGCCGGATTTGGCATTGGTTACTAGTCGGGCCCCACCCAGGGGCCTAGGACGTCGTAACGTATTTTTGTAATATGCGTGCAGATCCAAGCAGTGTGGCTTTTTGCATTTGACTGATGGTGATTTTGTCAATTTTTAACTGTTTTAAATGTAATTCCAGTGCTTTTGGAATAGCACCCAGTGTGCCAATTACCACTGGAATTATCACTGCTGGTTTGTGCCATAGTCGTTGAATTTCGATTTTTAAGTCCTGGTATCTTGCAATTTTTTCATGTTCCTTCTCGGCGACCCTGCTATCACCTGGTATTGCGATGTCTATGATTGTGACCTTATTTTTCTCAACCAGTGTGATGTCTGGTGTATTATGCGCCAGTATTTTGTCGGTTTGTATACGGAAATCCCACAAGATCTTGACCATCTGATTTTCGGTGACTTTTTCAGGCTGATGTTCCCACCAGTTTGTTGCTGTTTTAATATTATAATTTTTGCACAAATTCCAATGGATCATTTGTGCTACTGAATTGTGCCGCAATTTATAATCAGTCTGCGCGATTTTTTTACAGCAGCTGAGTATGTGATCAACAGTTTCATCAGCTTCTTTGCAAAGTCTGCATTTGGCATCATCAGAGGATTTTTCGATTTTGGCCTTAATGGCATTTGTGCGGATAGCTTGTTCTTGCGCAGCCAGGATTAGTGACTCTGTTTCTTTCTTTAATGTACCTGTTGTTAACCATAACCAAGTTTGTTCACTGTCCACTTTATCTTTTATTTTTTCCAGAAATTGGCCATGCAGTGCTTTGTTCTGCCAACTCTCCATTCTTGATTTTATCACATCTTTTCTGTATTCTTGTTTCGTCTGTTGGGCCTTCAGTAGATTTTTGTTCTTTACTTTGATTAATAGATGTTCTTGACTTTCTTTTAAATAATCAGCCAGTGCATGTTTTTCTCCTTCAACTGTTTGCTTCACTTGTAATAATCCTCTGCCACCTGATTTTCGGGGCAGATATAGTCTATCAGTATCACCACGTGGATGTAAACTGTAGTGCATTGTCATTAGTTTCCTGGTTTTTCGGTCCAAAATGTCCAAATCAGCTTGTGTCCAGTTAACTATACCAGCTGTGTATCTTATAACTGGTATTGCCCAGGTATTTATGGCCTTGATTGTATTTCCACCATTCAGTTTAGATTTCAACATTTTCCTAACTCTGTTGGTGTACTGACAATAGTTTTTACTTCTCCATGCTTGATGTTATCCAACTGCAGAGTGCCTAAGTATTTGTAGGCTTCATTTTCATTGCATTTAATTAGTTGGCCATTGGGCATTTCAATTCCCTCACATGTAGTGATTTTACCCCTTTTTATGGATACAGTGGTTCATTTTTCCATGCCAAACTGCATTGAAATATCGGTGCTGAATACTCCGACTGTATTTGTCAATGATTGGATTTCTATTTCTGACTTTCCATAGAGTTTCAAATCATCCATATATAGTAAATGCGAAATTTTTTCAGCTTCTTTGGCTGTTTGGTAGCCTAATTTCATTTTTTTTTTAAGATTACGGATAGTGGGATCATTGCGATGATGAAGAGAAGAGGTGAAAGTGAATCACCCTGGGAAAGTATTATTGTTGTTGTTGTTGTTGTTGTTATTATTATTATTATTATTATTATTATTATTATTTCATGAAACAAGAAAAGAAATGAATGTGGTTTTGAAGATTTCATTATTAGGGGGAAAATATAGAAAAATGGAAAGTCATGTTGTAACCAATGAGTAAGAGATAAAGTTATATATGTAACAGCTACAAAGAAAATTGGACACAACCCTGTTTCCTTGAAAATAAGACCTCCATGGATAATAAACCGAATTGGGCTTTTGAGCACATGCGCTAAAATAAATCCTCCCCCGAAAGTAAGCCCTCCCCAAAAATATTGCAACACAACAGCAGCCATGAGGTGACCACACTCGCTGCCTCCTGCACCTCAAAAATAATAACACCTCCCTGAAAATAAGGTCAAGTGCTTATTTCGGGGGTCAAAAGAAAATAAGACCCTGTCTTATTTTCAGGGAAACATGGTACTTATTTAGATTCCCTCCCCCTCCTTACTTTTTGGCTTTGTCTTGCTTTTCTTCTTTTTTCTTTCTTCACATTAGTGTATATGAGTCTTTGTTTGTTTTATCTTTCTATATTTTAATAGAATTACTCTAAAAACATATTTACATATGTGCATATATACACATACATGCTGATATACAAATACATTGTAATCAGCATTGCTAAAGGCAACTTCCTTCAGCTGTCAGTTGCTATAGCTACCCGCTGTTTTTTTTCTACCTCCATTTAAATCTCTTCAATGAGCTGCCATCTCCAAAGCTGGTGACTGAAAGAGAAGGGACAGAATTCACACTGCTCTTTCATTTGTCTCTTTTCCAATGATCCTGAGAACCATTTCAATATGTCTATATCCAAGACCCACAGAAGGCATCATGGCCTCCCAGAGACTCACTTGTGCATGAAGTAAACAATGTTCCACAACCAGCAATCTGGGTCCTGATGGGGAAGTAATTGTGTGACATCTGCAAGTAGCAGTGATAAATGAACTAGAAGAAATGCCACAGCTATATCCAGAGCTTGGAGTAACAACAGCTGGAAACCACGATACTAAAGGATTATGGAATTAAGGGTGTGAAGATGCTGGTTCAGACAGCTTGGACCTCAGCGTACCAGGAATTAACAGCAGCCAGACAATACCAGGGTTATTCATTCTCTGTCAATCATTCCTTGATCCCCAAAGGATCAACCTTGGAAACATGCTCCCCTACTGTTTATTTCACTCAAATGTCCCTGAGTGAACATGAAACTTTGCTTGTGACTTCAGAACAGCTTTCCCCATTGGATCTCATCATAATGGGTTGTATTTGAATTATCAGGATCCCAGAAATGATAGGTGACATCTATCATTTCTGTTGGACTATACATTGTGTAAAATTATGGTGGGAAAGTGTCCAGGTAGCCCTGATCAAGATAGTTATATACATCCTACAGAAATAGGGAAAGGGGGATTAGATAGGGATCAACCCGTTGTTGTTTTTCCCCCTTTCTTTTCAAAATGTGCTGTCCCAAACCTGTCCATTTTTCAGGTCTTAAACTCACACACACACAGTAACTATGCGAGGAAACAATTTTAATCAAGGCTGAACAGGCAAGGGAAGAAATGTAAAATAAAATATCTGGGAAAGAAAGCTTGCTTCAGAGTTTTATTTTCAATAGGTGTATACAGAAGAACAGTCAAAATTCAGTCCAAAGTTCAGAGACCCATGTCAGGTTGGTCAGCCAATCCAAGGTTAGAGTTTCACGAACAAGACTCAAGAGCAACTCAGAACAACACACCAGTATAGAAGACGAGTTGCTTGTTTGAAATGGAGTAACAGGCCCAGGGCTGTCTCTTAAATCAAGCTGTAGCCAGCTGTCTTTAATCAAGAGAGTTACTCTCATGCTTGGCAAGGAGCCTCATGGAACATCTTGGCTCTGCTCTCCAAATATGAGGGCTTGGAAGTGGTAGGTCATCACCTGACTGTTTCACCTGTTCTGATGTGCTTGATAAACTTCAGGTAATTCCTGGCTTGGAGTCCCCTGAAGCTGACATCACATGTGTTCAGTTCAGGGGTGGGTTGCTACCGACATTTCTGCCAGTTCAGTGTGCAAAAAATATTGCGCACAATGTTAGAAAAGGGGAAAAAAGTAATTTTTTGCAATGAGGATTGTTCTGTGCATGAGCAGAACCGAAAAACAAGATGGCACCACCGCTAATAGAACTGGTTCAAGGGCGTGGCAGGCCGTGTTACTACCTACTCGGCTGAACCGGGCCGAACCAGTAGGAACCCACCTCTGGTTCAGTTGGAGCACCTTCTTCAGAATCAGACTCCTGGGCCATGACAGAATGTTTCTTTGGTACCCCAGAGGTTTAGCTCCAATTGTAAAAATCCATGGCATACCTGCCCATTCCACATTTCTTTTGAATGGGAATGAAATAAAACCAATCATACAGATCCTAAAAGAGTTATTTTTTTAAGACTCCAACCAAAAGCCCCCAAACTTTCAAAAATTAAGGCTACTTACATGGGTCACTTAACCTGTCTCATTCTCCACTTTCATCTTGCTCTTTCCTTATTCAAAAGAGAGAAGTGTGTGTGTGTGTGTGTGTGTGTGTGTACACAAACCTTCTCACCCACCCTGAGAAAAAGCTCCTTCTGAATAGTAAATAGAGCATCTCAGAGGAAAACATTTTCTCTGGACTTCATTCCAAGAAGAAACAATATCAGACGACCATCTTTTAGACCACCAGTCAATGTGGATATAGAAAGAAACCAAAGGTAGAAAAAGGCTAAAGCATACCTTTCCTGCCACATTAATCTGAGCTTGTAAAGAAAAGGGCCTTTTTCACAAGATTTTTCAAGAATTCATATCTCCTGAATTTCCCCACCTCAGTCATGTATAGACCAGGGGTAAAATGATACCGGTTTGGGGCGGTTCTTCACCCAAATCAGTAATAAAAAAAGGCTTTAAAACATTTAAAAAATGTTCCGATGATCAGATGTGTGACAATCAACTGTGCCGTGTGATTGTGGGAACTTTTGATTAGCATTTTTTTACTACCTCAGCTGTGCGTCAATCACCTGTGCCTGATTGTCTGTGAGGTTTCCTCCTTGTTGCAGGGGCCATTTTGTGTGAAGTCCAGCTGCTTTTGCATTGTGTGTATAGTCAGTTGTGTAGCTTTTGTATTGTTTTTGTGTAAAGTGTGATAGTTGGTTTTTGAGCTCTCTGTGACTCTGTGAGGTTCCTGCTTGTTGCAGGGGACATTTTGTGTGAAGTTCGGCTGCTTTTACATTGTATGTGAGTCAGTTGTGCAGCCATGCCCACCCAGTCATTTGACCACCGAGCCATGCTTGCTAGGTCATATGGCCACCAAGCCACGCCCACAGAGCTGATAGGGAAAATTTTTGAATTTCACCACTGGTATAGATACTAAACTGGGTTTGCCCCAAATAAGAGTTTAGGTTAAAATAAGGTGGTATAATTTGCAGTTCATCATATTGTGGAAACCCAGCAATTGTGCAACCATGTTGTGTGAAGCAGACCCTCTCTGGCATGTTAGATGACTGTAGAACTGAGTTTTGTTAACCTGGCTTGTGCATGTCACATGAATCCCCATCAACCATACAGGCAGCCCTCAACTTATGACCACAATTGGGGTCAGAATTTTGGTTGCTAAGCAAGGTGATTGCTAAGTGAGTTGCACCTGATTTTATGACCTTTTTGGCATGGTTAAATGTATGAAAACAGTTAAGTGATTCATGTGGTCATCACCAGGACCGAGCGGATGCTATGATTGTCTTAAGTGCAATGACTGGCTGAAAGTCACTTTCTTCAGTGCCATTGTAGCTTTGAATGTTGGCCAAACAAATGGTTGGTAAGCCAAGGTCTATATTGACTCTTGGTTTCTTGTACAATGAGCAAGAAGATTGAAGGGGAGGGCTGCTTATCTCAACAAAGAACAACAGAGAAAGCTTTTCTTAAGGCCTGGCTGGGCTTCAGACTTTCTTCATTTTCCTTTGAGTGGAAATATTGATTTGATTAAAACAATAATGCTTCTCACGTCTACAGCACATCTGCTGTTAAATAAGCTGTACGAAGCCCTGCAAGGGGATTCAGCAGGTTACACTCTGGGGAGGGATGGAGCAAAGGGCTTGGAGATCTCCAAAGTCAACTTCATAAATTCACTCCAAAGGGAAATGTGACTCAGTGACAGTCCAGATTGTATCTCGGGCTCTTGGCTATTACGGGATATTAGCATACCAGAAAGTCCTGGAGGGCAATGTAGTAATCAGTTCTCCTGTTTCTTATAAATTTCTCTCCCCTGAGAATGAGGCCTTTAGCTTATCTCATTAATGTGAGATAACAAATAAGCCAATGCTAGGTGAGCCTTGTTCAGTTTCAATGAGACCCTCTGCATTGTACGGGCAATGCAGTTGGAGGCTCTGAGTTATCACCCATGTCACTGTTGTGGTCCACTGGTGGCTTGCAGGGCTGGTAGCAGATTCGGACAGTGAGGAGGTTGGGGAGGAGCATGGGCCAGTCCTGGAGTATGGCAAAGGCTTGGACGAGGGCTCTGCATTGGAGGGAAAGACGGAGCCAGGGCCAACTGCGAGTTATATGTTGCCTCTGGAACCTCCAGTTAAACATCTGCGAGGCAGAGGAACAGGGAGAGCTTGTTCCCACTGTGTGCATGCGCAGAGCTGCCAGAAGGCAAGAACAGTTAAGACAGAAGGGATGACTGAGGAGTAAGGCTTGGAGGTGATTGGCCCCTCCCATAGGACATAAAGGAGGAGCAAAGGCACATGAGCCTTTGCAGGAAGCAACTTGGTTCATGCTGGTCAGTTTACCTTCTGAAGCTCCATTTTGACTCTTTGCTCCATTTGGCCTTGCCAAGCTAATTGCCAATTAAGTCTTTGGCAGCCTTTCAAGGAAGATAAAGGTTGAAGCTTATCAGCCATATCCCGAAAGACTTTGGCAGCCTACTGTCAGACTCTTTACAAACTATTTGGGACTCATTACAAGCTCTGAATTAACAAAATTCACAGCCTTTGAAATAAAAAGATTTTGGGAACTACACATCTGCTTTTTACTATCAGAAAGCCTAGGTCAGAACAGTCACCTCATCCGAGACTGGGTCCAGCAGTTCTGGTTACCAGAGAAGACTTCTGTGCAAGATCTTGGAAGCCATTTTGTTTGTAGATGAACCAGGGAAGAATTTGGTTCCTGTGCAAGATTGGGAGGGAGGGTTCAATATTAACAAAATACAGAAGACCTCCAAACTTGGTGTAGCTTTCATATCTATGCATAATGGTATATGGGAAAAACCTTGGGAGACATGAGGGAGAACCACAGATGGAAAAATCTCATGTAAAACAGTATTTCGGTTCACAGAGACAGAGAGGACATGGGAAGCACTTCAGAAGGGAGCCTTTCTAGTTTTCTGGAGAGTAAAAGGGAGGTGGGGAAAGTGGAGAAATAATTTCAGTCTTGCAAGATTCTGTTAATGTAACCTTATGATACAGATAGAGTTCATTTTCCTGGTTGTGCTTCTTATCTAAACAATCTCACAAGGCTAACACTATAGAGGATGCTATTGTTCCCTCCCTGCTTTCTAATTTTTATTGCTGTCGTTCTACAACTTCCTGAGCGAAACCTCTAAATGGCAGACTTTATTTATTTTATTCATTTATTTTATTTCATCAAGCATGAATTAGATAACAGATATAAGTATAAACATGATGATGAATACATGAAATGGATACGAATAAAAGGGAATATTATGACAGGGATGGTAGGCACATTGGTGCGCTTATGCACACCCCCTAAAGACCTCTTAGGAATGGGGTGAGGTCCACAGTAGACAGTCTGAGATTTAAAAAGTCTGTAGACAATAAGTAACTAAGTTTCTAAGTAACTAAGTAGACAGTAGACTAAGGTTAGAAAGACTCTCAGTCTCTCTCGCTCTCTCTTTCTCTATCTTCTATCTATCTATCTATCTATCTATCTATCTATCTATCTATCTATCTATCTATCTATCTATCTATCTATCTATCTATCTATCTATCTATCTATCTATCTATCTATCTATCTATCTAGCCAGCCAGCCAGCCAGCCAGCCAGCCAGCCAGCCAGCCAGCCAGCCAGCCAGCCAGCCAGCCAGCCAGCCAGCCAGCCAGCCAGCCAGCCAGCCAGCCAGCCAGCCAGCCAGCCAGCCAGCCAGCCAGCCAGCCAGCCAGCCAGCCAGCCAGCCATCTCCATCCTTCAAATGATTTTGAGTACAGTTTTATCAATAATATGGATTGAAAAAACAGAAGAAAATAAAATAAACCACAAAGGCACAGTCCGGAAGCAATGGATCCCATACTTAATATCCCACAAATGCTTCTCCCACAACCAGGTTTTAACTTGGAAAAGGAGAGGAGGGGTCTCTTAAAAGGAGTGGCCCACATGGAGAGGTCCCTAGGGGGTCTCTGCAGATGGAACTTCTCAGTGAGACCCTACTCTCAGATCTTATATGATAGGCATATTTATTTTAAAGCAAGTGTTGTTGAAGGTAAGTAGCAACAGGATGCCGAGATTTTAAACTTTTTAAATATAGGACAAGATCTGCATGCTCTAACCATAAAAAGGTCAGCCAGTTTTTTCTCTCTCTCTTTGTTAAAAGATAATTTGAAAGTGCTTCTCTTTTTCATAACTGAATTATATGAGGCTAGTGGAAGGGGAGAGAGACCCTTTAGCTTACTTGCAGAATCATCGCTTTCCCTGTGAAGGTCTTATCAGGTGTCCCCAAAACTGAACATGGGCCCTAAATTCTCTGCATTGAAATGAAGGAGAAGGTGTTTCAAGAATTCCAGCAACTGTTTTGAATGGATCCTTATTGAGTTTAGGCAATGGTGGGATTCAGCCTATTTGGGAGAACCGGTTGTTAACTTTCTAAGCAGTTCGGAGAACTGGTTGTTGGAAGAAATATCCTTTTTGGGTTTTCTTCCCCCACTTTACAGGGCTAATCCTGTAAGCAAGGCAGGAAGGAAACATTTTGGTGTTGTTTCTAGCCTAAACTTTATTGCCCTGCTTACAGAAGCTGCCTCTCTGGTTAACCCTTATTACATTGTAACAGCTAAAGCCTATCAACCTGAGTGATGTTGAGTTGGCCACGCCCACACCATCACATGACCACTGAGCCACACCTACCCAGCTGGTCATTAGAGCAGAGAACCAGTTGTTAAATTACTTGAATCCCACCACTGACCTTAAGGTGGCAATTACTGATTTTCTATCAGACTTTTGTTCACTGATAAATGGGAACCCAGCAACTGGTTGCCTGCATAACACAATCTCCTGCATCTTTATCAGATTGGGAATCTGCTGATTCCAGAGACTAGCAGAAAGGGAAGAAAAAATTTGATGGAGACAGGCATCCAGTTCTGAGGATAGGAATGTTATCAATAGAAGAGAATATTTGTAGATCAGACTCCAAGCTCAGAGAGCACTAAGGCCATCACAACATCAATTTTGTTAGCAAATGCACTGGGGTACAGTGGGGACTGTGGAAAGCAAAATTGTAAGTCTCCATCTAGAAAATTCTTTTAAAAAGTGTTATTGAATTTTTAAAAAAATCACAGAAAAAGGAGTTTAAAATAAAGGCAGGGAATGGGGAAAAAGCAAAATTGAAACAAAAGGAGGAGTTGAAACAAAAAGGGGGAAATACTATAGATAAGAGTAATTTCGGATGTTCTTTGATTCAGATAAAACCTTAAAAAGCAATGACCCTTTGAACTAAACTCAATTATAGCAAACAGTACTTCTATCATCACAAGCCAATCATTAAGCATCAAAACCCGAGGTTACATTTTCATTTCTTTCAATTTGGGGGGGGGGGGATCCAGAAGTGGTTTCCAAGTAGAAACAAAGCTAGATAAAGTCTTCTCTTTAATCAAAGCAGTCAATTTCTCCATCTCTTCCAACTCCATTAACTTCACCATCCATTCTTGAATTGTGTGTATGTGTGAGTCCTTCCACCTTTGTGCACACCATATACGACAAAGGTCTTCAAACTTGGCAACTTTAAGACTGTGGACTTCAACTCCCAGAATTCTGGAAGTTGAAGTCCACAAGTCTTAAAGTTGCCAAGTTTGGGGACCCCTGATCTATGATGTCAGACCTGCTTCAGCTTGAATGTCAGGGTTTCCCATCCCCCTTTGCCTATGGCAACTCGAGAGCAGGCCAGGGATGCTTTGTGAGTTGACATTAAACTCCTAAGTAATCCTTAACTCCATTTATTGAGAAAGGTATAGGACACTAGAACTCAAGTGCATTACAGTATTGCACAAGCAGAACTGAGAAACCACACACCACAATACCCAAATCTAATTTTTCCCTCCCTTAAAGGTAAAGGTTACCCTCGCACATATGTGCTAGTCGTTCCCGACTCTAGGGAGCGGTGCTCATCTCCATTTCAAAGCCAAAGAGCCAGCGCTGCCCAAAGATGTCTCCATGGTCATGTGGCCGGCATGACTAAATGCCGAAGGCACACAGAACACTGTTACCTTCCCACCAAAGATGGTTCCTATTTTTCTACTTCCATTTTTACATGCTTTCAAATTGCTAGGTTGGCAGAAGCTGGGACAAGTAACGAGAGCTCACTCCGTTACACAGCTCTAGAGATTCGAACCACTGAACCGCTGACCTTTCTGAGTCAATTTTCAATGAAGCATTGGAAAACATTGATGCTGACCTCAAAGTAAACGGTGTTCAGATGAACAATTTAAGATATGCTGATATACAGTTTTGCTTGCCAGTAAGCATGAAGACCTTCAGCTCCTCATCAACAGAGCCTTAGAAATATCTGACTGAAAACCACTTGGAGAAACTAGAAGAATTTGAAATGTAGATTTGCAGATGGCTGTTATGTATAAGTTGGGTTGACAAAATCATAAATGAGGATGCCATAAGCCACCTGGGAAAGCAAAGGGAAATCATCAAAGCCATTAAAAAGTGAAAGTTAGAGTATTTTGGACATGGATGCGACACCCAGAAAAATACGGCATCCTTCATTTAATCCTCCATGGAAAAATCGAAGGCAAATGAGGTCCAGGCAGAAGAAGAACATCATGGCTTCAAAATCTAAGGGATTGGTTTGGAGAAAACTCAGCAACACTTTTTCATGAGGCTGTTGACAAAAATAGGATTACCAACATGATCACTAATGTCCGGTGACGGATATGGCACAAGAAGTTGTAGAAGAAAATTTAACAATAAATTGGTATCAAATAAAAGTCAACAGAGTGGTTGGGCTTTTGAATCTCTTTGATAATGCAAGGACTCTAAACTGATGATTCTCTTAACTTTGCACCTTGCCCAGCTCTGCTTGCTCTTATCCCACCCTAAATTCTCTAAGCCACCTTGCCCTCTGAGAAGAGAGTGAGGTTACCACTTCAAGAAATAAATACGACCATCAACATTCTTCTAACATTACTGGAAGGCCAAAAGATCTTCTTAGAACTCAGGCAACTTTTGCATGATACCATCTGCCCCCTTCAATGCCTTTCCTTGGTTGTGGTCAATGAGTTTTCATGGATGAGTTCAATCATGAGCCCTGGCAAGTGATGACTCTGCAAATGAAAAAAAAAAAACCACATTACCCTCTTAACCACCCAGCTACACTAACATTTTATGTCTAGGTGCCTTGGGGTTTTAATTGAATGTCAAACATAATTTGAGGAAGGTAACAGAGAGCTTGAGATACTGCCCTTAGAAAGCAATTCAGTGGTTGCAAATTGCTTGCAGGCCTGTAGCAAAGAAGGATGAGAAATTTCACCCCGCACCTTCTTGTGCCATTCACCAGAAGGACAGGACACTGACATGGGGAGAGCATGACATTGTTGGCAAGTGAAGCTGGGCAGACTTCTTTTCTTTCGTGCATGAGTTGTGTAATCATTCCATCTGTCCATCAAGGATAACAACTCGTATGAGTTGTCTTTCCCCAAAAAGATTAATTACATGACACTCTTCTCAGATAGACTCCAGTAGAATACTCATTGCAGATAGTATTTTCTACCTGGGAAGATGATGGTTACAAAATCAGCCAGCCAAAGGCATCTTCAGAAGGTCAGAAAAAAACATGGGAAGTTGGTCATCCAACTGGTTCCCAGTTGTCTCACACACCCTTCTTTCGGGATATGCAACACCTACTTTCAATAGCAATAGCACTGATATACCGCCTCATAGTACTTTACAGCACTCTCTGAGTAGTTTACAATGTCAGCTTATTGCCCCCAACAATCTGGGTCCTCATTATACCAACCTTGGAAGGATGGAAGGCTGAGTCAACCTTGAGCCCCGTCAGGATCAAACTTGAGGCTGTGGATAGAGATTACCTACAATACTGCATTCTAACCACAGTGCCACCATGGATCTCAGCGGTAGATTTGTAGTTAAAAAAATAATAATGGAAATATTTCTCCATAGCAATTGTTACTCATTACAAAAACTATCTTTCAATTTTCCAATCACTGAAGGAAACAGAACGCAGGAAGTCAAATTCCAACTAATTGATAATCTACTGGGGAATTCTGAGAACTGAAATCCATGCATCTTAAAATTGCCAAGTTTGAAAAATACTGGTTTATAAGGTAATCAAACCAAGCTTCCTCAAGCTAGTTTCTACATGAGTGTATAGGTCCTTCACATATATTTACTGCATAAAGGAATATGTTGGTTTTTTCCTGTTTAAACACATTTGTGGAAAATCTATGTTTACATATCCACTCCTTTAACACTTTAAAAAAAACTTGAAAACTTTGATGAAACATTTGGGAAATTTAAAAAATGGGAAACTAAATTCTGATCCAAGTATCCTTCCAAGTCGATATTGGAATTGTGGTTCTTGGTTTTTCCTCTGGGCTTGGTTGTTTTCTTGGAGATATTTTATTATCCAAGTTGGTAATATCAAATCCCAATAGAAGGGACTGGGATTTGATTTTTGTTTGTAAAAAAAAAAGGGGGTTGCCCTATTTCAGTGGGAGTTTTGTTTTCTTCTTGGTAGTTCCTTAATTAGGCTGTTCTTTACTGTTTGCTTGAATTGGTTGTTGCTTGATCAGGGTTTTGTTTACCGATTGATTGTTCTTCAAGAATTAATCATGGTATTAATCTCTGCTGATTGCTGGCAAGGAGGATTTATGGTATTTTTGTTTTTTGATTGTCTCTTTTGAATGGTATATAGATGTTGCTTGTCTCTATGTACCTGTTGATGGCTGACGGTATGTAGATGTACCTGAGTGCATCTTCTATTGGGGTAATATTGGAATCCTCTAAATGGGATTTGTCCAGTGCACATAAGAAAAAAGATTGATAGAAGGTACTTCGAAAGAGATGAAGACTCTCAGGGGACCCACATGGCCACAGGGGTTGGTGGCTTGGCATGATCATGAATCCAAATTAGATCATGGTGGAAAAGCAAAAACAATAATCTTTTCATAAGAAATTATCTGCCACTGCTAGAAGATGCATCCAACCAGAAGTTCAAGAAATACCACCCATCCTAAGAAAGAGAGATGTTTTAATTCTTCATTCTGCATGTACTATCCATCTTTCAAAATAAGCAAATGGCCTCGTTCCCCCTGTTTAAAAATCTGGAAGGTCTGAATTGAAGCTATATTCTGGCTTAGAGTAGGAAGCAACTGGACTGTCACAGTCAGGATAATTTGCACAGGAAAGGGAGTTATTGTCTTTGCAAATTGTTTTCTTCTCCACCAATGCAGAATAAGAAAAGGTCTTATGCTTACCGATTCTTCACCGGCAAGACAATCAACAGGGAAAGTCTAGGAGTGACTCAGCCTATAACTACTTCAAGAAGCACCAGCTTCTTACTTGAAAAATGAACATGTTCAAGGATGGGGCAACACAATGCAACAAGTTAGGAGAAGGACTTTTAAGGTTCTTATGGTAGAAAGAGACCATTAGAGGTCAATCCTCACTGTAGCTCATTGAAGGATTTGCAATGCAAGATTCCCTCCTGGATTGTAGTCCAGCTCTTGGCTTCCGTACTTAAGTGAAAAACCAGATGCATTCTAGTAGCATTTTTTCAGATTAATGAGTTTTGTTCCAATGCTTAAGCTTTTATGAGCTATTTTGGCTTCAGCTAAAGCTCCCAAAAACTGATGTATTTTAATAAAATTTGTTTGCCAGAAATGGTACTATCAGTTTCCTAATATATACCACATATATTCCTCATATATACCTACAGCTACTAGGAGCCACAGTGACAGGCGGGGACCAAAGGTGGACGAGCTGCCCCAAAACCTGCCCTAAAATGAGCTGCCCTGAAAGGACATGACATGCTCTTACACCAGAGGTGCTACCTCTTCCTGAACACCTCATACATGTAGCATGCACAGCAGCCACACCTCAGGCAACCACTTTGACAGGCTGGCCAAACCAGGTTGAGAGTAGCCGTTGGGTCATTGACCTTCAGTGAGATAGGGACATGTCTATCCCGAGCATATGAAGACAGACTCTGGCAGATTGAGTGGATGAAACCTACTAGAATAGGACAACAGTCATGAAGGCAGTCTCTGCAAGCGATGTGGTATGCTAAGAGCATGGCAAGACACGAAGGACACCCTGGTCAACCACTGCGCCCAGCCCATCTCCAACTGTCTCGACTCTTGTCCTGCTCTTGGAACAAGATGGAATCTGGGAAGAGAGAGTGAGGCTGACTCTGCTCACCTCTCCCTCACTCTAATCCAATTCACGCACAAATCTTGGCATCCCCTCAATTAGATGTCAAGGTCCTCTTCGAACAGGATTGATGAACATCATATACCCAGTGTTGAAATTCAATGTGTTTACTTCCGGTTCTGTGGGCGTGGCTTGATGCACGTGGTGTGGCTTGGTGGGCCTGGCAGGAGAAAGGTACTGCAAAATCTCAATTCCCACCCCACTCTGGGGCCAGCCAGAAGTGGCATTTGCTGGTTCTCCAAACTATTCAAAATTTCCGCTACCGGTTCTCCAGAACCAGTCAGAACCTGCTGGATTTCACCCCTGCATATACCTGAAGAAACATCTCCAGCTTTCAAGATGTTGTACTCTGCAGAGCACTTCTTTCCATGAAGAGGGTTCCTTGACAGTTTACCATGAATCTCTTCCTTTTGTTTTTTTTTTTAAATCAGAATTGCTTACAACAGTATTGCAGATTCTGCTAGTCTTTTCTTTACTCCTGGGAATTCCTTTGAAATACGTCTTTCCAGGCAGCACTGTGGAAAATAATCTTGGCCTGCTGGTGTTGTAAACACTCATAAAGGTTCAACAAAACTGAAATGAGGTCCCTTGGTCACAGCATACATTTTTAAGAAAGCAAACAAAACAAAACAAAAATAACACTCAGTAGATTTGTTTTCTTACTGGGTCAAGGAAAAATACCAACCAGGATTTTTGATCGGCATTTGTCCCTTCCTTGATCCCTGGGAGACTGTCACTTCCAAATCTGTTTCCATGGAAATGTGAGGCAACATTATTTTGCATCCCTAAATGTATCCTTTATTTTTTTATTATTACTATTTACATAAGATATATCCTAGATCATGTTCCATGTAACCAGTCCAGGGTGATGCCAAGCTAGCAAAATAAAAATGGTTAACCTGCACTAATAAAGCACAACAAATAAACAGTAAAACAATAAAATAAAACAATACTAAAGCTAACAGAGCACATGAGAGGTAGTTTTATGTACTAGTTAAGACACCAGGCTGGAAACTCAGAGATCAAAGCTAAAACATACGAAGAATGGTTGAAGGAATTGGGTAGGTCTAGTTAAATGAAAAGAAGGAACATGATAGCAGTGTTCCAATATTTGAGGGGCGGCCACAAAAAAGAGGGGATCAAACTATTTTCCAAAGAACCTGAAGGCAGGACAAGAAGCAATGGATGGAAACTAAGCAACCTAGAGCTAAGGAGAAATTTCAGTGACAGTGAGAACAATTAATCAGTAGAAGAGCTTGCCTCCAGAAGTTATGGGTGCTTCAACCCTGGAGGTTTTTAAGAAGAGATTAGACAACCATTTGTCTGAAATGCTATAGGATCTCCTGCTTGAGCAGAGGGTTGGACTAGAAGACCTCCAAGGTCCTTTCCAATTCCATTATTTTGTTATTCTGTTAGAGTTGTAGTTTTTCTTAGGCCAGTCCCGCTTTTCCCCTAGGGCAGGTGTCAGCAACCCATGGCTCTGGAGCCACCTGTGGCTCTTTTGTCCCTGCATGCGGCTCCCTGTCGGTTGAACCCACCACTGGCTGGCCCTGCCCCTTGCCCTCCCCTTCCAGTCACTCCTGGCCTGGCCTGAGAGAGAAAGAGACAGAGCCAGAGAGGCAGAAAACAAGACATAGAGAGAGAAAGAGGCAGAGAGAGAGAGAGAGAGAGAGAGAGAGAGAGAGGGAGGGAGGGAGGGAGGGAGGGAGGGAGGGAGGGAGGGAGGGAGGGAGGCAGAGAGACTGACTCACAGAGAGATACCTGCTTCCCAACACCGGGAGCCACAAAACCTTGGTAGGCATGGCTGGGGGGGGGGGGGTGTTTTATGTGACTATGTGGGAGTGAGTGATGTTGAGTGGGCCACACTCACCCAGGTTTTGTGGCTCCCCTGTTTTTTTCTGTGGGAAATGGGTCCAAATGACTCTTTGAGTGTTTAAAGTTGCAGACCCCTGCCCTAGGAAGTGAAAATCTAGAAAACTGTGGAATTGGTTCTAGACAGTTGTTGGAATCAAAACTGACTCCAAGACACATATGATTAAAAGACAAGTGAAAAGGTGGGGAGGAAGACCACATACATTTATTCATTAATTTACACTTATCTTTTTGCACAACATCTATCTTACTCTAAAGGAAGCCTGCCAAAATTCTTGAAATGAACCAGTGACCATTACTAAACTGTCAAAGCTGGTTGGAGCTCCCCAGAAATGCAACCCATTTTTATCCTTTCTAGTCACCTATAACACCCTACATAATCATCCACAGATAGCCACAATAATACCAGCATAAAGAACTGTGCTTTGCGATGCAAGGTCTACCCTTTCATACATGTCGCAATGCTGCACCCAAGTATTAAGAGTAGAGTTTATATTATGTTCAGGGCCCCCCATGTTCCTTTTTAGGGGATGTCCATGGCAACTTCCTACAATTCCCACCCTTCTTTCACAGGTTCCTTCCCATTGTAAGAGCTGATGGAGCATCAAAGTCAAATTGTCTAGGATTGCCAATCTGATAAAACTTGAGAGAGGAAAACAGCAAAAGAAGCATCTAAAAATCATGGCAACTGGACCAAAGTTTGTTAATCTGATATGTTTCATTACTCTTCCAAGTAACCTCATCAGTCAAAATTAAAAAATAAATAATTAGGCAGGGAGTCAGAGAGTCATTGGACTATCCTAACACTTGCCACACCAACTGCAGGGTTTACCCCCAAAAATGTATTGAAATATGTCAATGAAAACTCAATCATCCAGGCCAAAAGTATCTAAAAAAAAAGGTTAAATCATAGCAACTGGACCAACCTTTGTTAATCTAAGATGTTTTGTTACTCATCCAAGTAATTTCATCAAAGAACTGACTGGGATGACCAAGAGAAGCAGAAAAGCAAAGAAGCTCCAGAAGGCAAATTAGGGTGAAGGGAAGATGGATACCTCTGCAACTGTATAGACAATCCTCAAGTTACAATCAGTGTCAGGCCTGCAGCCGGTTCCTTTTGGGATCTCTGCCTGCCGCACTAATCTTCTATTCTACTATGCTGTTTCATTAGTGGGGAATTGGGAGGGGGAATAGTAAGGAGTAGAATGTGATGTTGTCAAAATAAAATTCCTTTCTAGAATCCAAGGTCATCCTTTGTCTCTGCACCTGACCCGAACTGGATAGGTGGAACTGCTAGCATGGCAGTGGGAGATTGGGCCATGTGATGGACATGGGTGTGGGGGCAAGATCATGAACTTTCAACTGGGTGGGGAAAACTAGGAATCTTTCAGATTCAGGTTTTCCCAGATGTGCCAACATGGCTCTCTTAATAAATTGGAATTTTGAGCAATCCTTTGCCTTAGACTCTGATTTAATTTTGGATGTTATTTGGAACCCTGACAACCAGTCACTTAGTGACCATTTGAAATTATGACAGACCCTCCAAAAGGATCCTGATGTTTAAGTTACAACAGACATGTATGCACATGGTCGCATAATTGCACTTTGGGCCCTTAGCAACTGACCTATCTTTACAGATGTTTGCAGTGTCTTGCGTCACATGACTATGATTTTCTGTGGGTTTTTTTGTCAGTTTCTAGTGTATACTTCCAGTTTTCAGCAAAAAAAAATGCCCATGGGGTAAAATAGATTTGCTTAATGACCACTGTGTTCACTTAACAACCACTGCAAAAAATGGTTGCAATATTGAGTCTCGTTACATGATGACCTGCTTAACAACTGCAAAGACTTATGACTGTAATTGCAATCTCAGTTATAATCATAAATTGAGAACTAACTGAACTTGAGACCACAATCTACTTATTTGTTTCTCCCTTCTCTGTAATTGATTCTAACTACATCTCACAGATGTTGGCAACTTTAAATAAGTGTGTGTGTGTGTGTGTGTGTGTGTGTGTGTGTGCGCGCACACGCATGCATCCATCAAACATATGCATTGCTCATACATGTCTTTTACAAAGAAATTCTGTTATTTTCATACACACTGGCCCAATGGGTACACTTGTTCAATTTGGAGATCCCAATCACAAAAAAAAACTTCTCACAGCAAAACCTTGTTCTGATTTGTGTAAGTTTATGAAATGAAAGCGAGTTAAGGGCACACCAGAATACAAATTAGCTTGCTCCCTACTCAAAGTTTTGCACAAATAGTTTAAAAGCTACATGTGGCCCTCTTCTTATACCCCAAGGTCGTGAAGGGAGAGGAAAAGAGGATACAAGAAGAAGAATCCAATCCAGAGGTGGTATTCAGCCAGTTCTGACACATTCTGGAGAACCGGTAGCAGAAATTTTGAGTAGTTCAGAAAACTGGCAAATAGGCTGGCCACGCCCCCATTGCCTCCCAGCTGATCTTCTTTTGTTGCCCAGAACAGGAAAATGGAGCTGGAAAGCAAGTTAGTGGGGTGGAGACGGAAGGGGGATTATGCAGTATCCTTTCCCTGCCATGCCCAAAAAACCATGCCCACAAAGCCACGCCCAAAGAATTGGTAGTAAAAAAAAATGAATCCCACCACTGATTCAATCCACATTTCTTTTAGAATGCGAAATTGGTGAAACCTGGTCTATGGAGAAGAAAGCAGCAAAAGAGCTGGTTGAGGACAAGACCAAATGATATGAGAAGCAGAAAGCAAAGAGAGCTCCAGAAGGAAAAAGAAAGGAGAGTCGTCCCCAGTAGGGCGAGTTCTTTTGTAAAAGGTGACACTAACTCACATTGTCTCCATGAAAAATTAATCATACTAATGAAATATGGCTTTCATCCAAAGTAAACCCAAGCATTGAATATTTATCAACCAACGTTTGCTAAGAATACAGATAATCCTCGACTTACAACAGTCCAGTTAGTGACTATTCAAAGTTACAAAGGCACTGAAAAAAGTGACTTACGACCATTTTCACACTTATATCCATTACATCATTCCTATGGCCACATTTGGGTGCTCGACAAGTGGTTTGTACTTGTGACAGTTGCAGTGTCCCCCCCGGGGGGGGGGGCATGTGATCCTCTTTTGTGACATTCTAACAAGAAATGCCAATGGGGAAGCCAGATTCACTTAACAACCGTGTGACTAATTTAACAACTTCGGCGATTCACTTAACAAAGGTGGCAAGAAAAGACGTAACATGGGGGTGGGAACTCACAACAAATTTATCACTTAACAACATGAATTTTGGGCTCAGTTGTGGACTACCCGTTGCAGAGAGTCAACCAACCCCTTCATCTCCACTTGCTCTTACCGTGCTTAATCTCTGGAGAATATACATCATTCGCATTCCCAGAATGCAATTGGGTCACACAGCAGTTGTTTCTGCTGCTGGTGGTGGTGGCCGCAGGGGGCGTCAGGGCATTGGAAAGTGTCTGGTTGACCACGGGAGGTGCCGGCAGGGTTCGGGGCGTCTGGCAGGTGCAGCCCGTTTGTGAGAGACTGCAGGGCTGGCTGCCCCCCAGCCGAAGGCAGTCCTCCAACCACCGGCAGAGGACGCTGCAAGTGAACTGGCTGGAATTGTTGTTGTTGATCAGGAGAACCTCCACGAAGCGGAACTCCACGGCTTCAGGGGGCAGCAAGCGGCTGGCGGCCTCGGGCTCTTCCGCCAGGCAGAGCTGCACAAAGTTCTTGTCGAAATGAAAGAAGGCAAAGGGGCCTCTGCCTTGGCAAAGCTCCAAGCCCACTTCCTCCTCCTCTTCCTCTCTCCCCTCCTGGGGCAGGGCGGTGGCTCTGGGCTGGTTGCAGGTGTCATTGGAGAGGTAATGGTCCAGCGGAAGCACCATGGGCGAGTAGTGGGTGCAGACTTGCTCCTCCCAGTTGAACTTGAGATACAGGGAGTATTTGGTCGGATCCGGATTCTCCAGGGTCCATGAGCAGCCAGTGGAGACAGTGGGGAAGAGGTCCTTCAAGGAAAAGGATCCGTAGAGGACCCCAGAGGCCAAGGCGGAGCAAGCACTTGGAGCTGGATCAAAGCCCCAGGAGAGCCACACCAGACACGATATCACAGACAGTAAGAATGGTCCAGCAGGGTTCATCCTATGACATTTGCCCTTCAGGAGAGAAAGAGAGAAAAGGATTACGCCAGAGGAAGGGGAGAGGCCACAGCAGGATCCGTTTTCATTGGTACAAATCAAGGTGTAAAGGCAGGAGTTACCATATTTTTCAGAGCATAAGACGCACCTTTTTCTCTCCTAAAACAGAATGAAAATTTGGGTGCATCTTATACACTGAATGTAGCCCCACCCACCCACCGTCCCCCACCCTTTGGCCTCTGCTTCCCAGCAATTTACCTCCTTGCAGCAAATGGGGAAAATGGGGCTTGCGGAGGCTCCAATAGGCTATAGCAATCCCTGCAGCCTGAAATAGCTGATGATCAGAAGGCCCACAAATTGAAAATGAAACTGGCTGTTTGCTCCACGAGGCAAATTGCTGGGAGGCAGAGGCAGATTTTTTTTTCTTGCAGGCTGTTTGCTGCAAGGAGGTAAGTCAATAACAATAAATGCCTATAGAATGTTCTAATTACCACACATTTTTTAAAAGGCTGCTTTATTATTATTCTAGACAGCTTAACAAAACGAAGAAGCTTTTTAAAATATATGCTTGATCTGAAGAGGCCCAGTGCTATCATTTCTTCTTTTAAATAGCAGAGAATAACTATACCTCCAGAAAGCCAAATCAATTTTAACAGCATCTGTACAAGTATAGTCTGAAATGTAACACCAAAACAGTGTATATCGTCTGTACTGTTTGCTGTTTGTTGCAAGGAGGCAAATTGCTGGTAGGCAGAGGCAGATATTTCTCCTTTGTTTTCCTCCCCAAAATCCAGGTGCATCTTATACTTCGGAGCATCTTATACTCCAAAAAATACAGTAGGTGTTTATTTTGTTTATTCAGTTTTTATCCTGCCTTTATTATTTTATAAATACAGCACTTAAAGGTGGCAAACATACCTAATACTTCCTCCTATGTAATGGGGTCAACAAAGCTTTTTAAAATGTGCATTTAAAAAATCAGAAGGTTACTGTCAACTTTTCGTGTTGACATTCCATGCATACCATCGAAGGAGACGGATCTCAGATTACAGTAGTTGATTTGAGATGGGTGTATCTATTGGGTAATGTGATCTATGACACAGACTGAGGGGAGGAAAGGAACAGGGAGAAAGTTCAGAAGTAGATAAACAAAGCAAAGAAATGGCTGTGAATAAATCTTGCCTAATGAATAATGCCTAATGAAGCTGTTAATAAATTACTGGTTTTTGTATTAAAACATTGGCTCAATTATTATGAATCAGTTATGGCATTGTTAGGAAACTTTACAGACAGCCATTTCTATTTTCCATTCTGGGATGGGAGGGGGAAGAAGAGGAGGAATCTCTTGAAACCATTTCAGTTTCTCTAAACTTTCTTCCAAATGTGAGACTTCTCTTTGTAAACTAGGGAAGAAGAGGGTGGATTGCCACACTTTTCACAGGCTTGGACATTCTATTTCACTAGACCAGTGATGGCTAACTTTTTTATTATCATGTGCCAAAAACGCTCCTGCACCCATAATGCACTGTGCACATGACCCACCCCACCCCCATGCTCCCCCACCCTCCATGTATGCACCCCACCCCCTCACCCATTTTTGGCTTCTAGATTGGTACAGGGGGCTTTCCAGGCCCAAAAGTGGGTGCAGGAGGGGTGCACACACCCCATGCTCTCTTTTGGGCCTTGAAGGCCTCTTGCACCAACCTGGAAGCCAAAACAGGGCATTGGGGTGCTGCATAAGGCCCCAAAATGCAATGTGAGTGCCCCATCCCCGTATGTGCCCCCCGCATGCATGGTTGAGACCTGAAGACCAACTGGCTGGCAGGAGGTGCACGAGCATGCACGATGTAGCTGGGCTGGGGTGATGGCTGGCATGCCCGCAGAGAAGGCTCTGTGTGCCACCTGTGGCATGCCATCACGGCATTAGATCAATAGATCCCATGGCAGAAACAGGACAACTCATGTCTAGGAGACCCACAGGCAAAGCATGAGCTTTTTACTTTACATGAAGTTTAGACTCAGCAATGCCTCGCCTTTCCAGGGGTCCTCTTGCTCCTTCCTTCCTCCCAACTTGCTTTCTTAAAGAGATAACGAAAGTTAAGTCCGACTTGGTTTTCCCAAAGGACAGTTCCACACCCGGCTCTTAATAACACAGACAGATTTATTATTTCAATGAGCTCCACATATCTTAAAGCATTTATTCTTCCATGGGGAAGAAAAAAACTTTCAAAGTGGATGGTCGGGGTGAGCTGCTGGGGGTTTGAACAGGTTCGGGTGATCCTATAGCTAGCATTCTGCCTAGTTCGGTGAACCCCTAAATGCCACCCCTGGCTGGCCACACAAGGGGTGAAATTCAAGCAGGTTCCGACAGGTTCTGGAGAACTGGTAACAGAAATTTTGAGTAGTTCGGAGAACCGGTAAATACCACCTCTGGCTGGTCCCAGAGTAGGGAGGGAGTGGAGATTTTGCAGTATCCTTCCCCTGCCATGCCCACCAAGCCACACCATGCCCACCAACCACACCCACAGAACCAGTAGTAAAAAGGTTTGAATTTCACCACTGGGCCATGCCTGCCCCACCCCTCCCAGGTTCTCCACACAGCCAGTTCATCATGCCAGGTAAGTGCAGGACCCACATGGAAGTTCGGAGATGGGGAAAACAGGCCTCCTGGAGGTTCCAGAAGTCTGTAAACGGGCCTGTGTTCTGCCTCCGGAGGGTCTCTGGAGCCCAGGGGAAGCAGTTTTCACCCTCCTGGAGCCTCAAGGAAAGCCTCCAGAGCTTGGGGAGGGCGAAAAACACCACCCCCACCGTGGTGCAGGAGGCCAACTAGACCACACCCACCATGGCCACGCCCACCCAGCAACAGGGCAGCAAACCCATTGCTGCAATTTTTGAAGCCCACCCCCGGATGGCATTGCACATTTCCGAAACTATACACGATGATTGATAATTGTTCCTTTTACTGGAACTTTTTCAAAACCCAGTTCTTTATTCTTAGAGCAGGGCCAGAGTCTTTGACCATCAAAGATTTCCTCCTGCCCATTTTTCTGCAATTTATTTATTTATTTCACATATGGCATATCATGCATGGACTAGCAATATATACTAACATTTCATCTGGATAAGTAAAACATAATAAAAAATAAATTTTGAAAAAGATCTATATTTAAATAACAATGTCTAGGCCCTCTAACCACTGGTGTAGCATTGCTGATATCTTAAAAAAAACAAAATCAGACACTGGAGCAGTCTACGCCCTCAGCAAGCAGCCAGTCACAATGTGCTTGATGTGGGCCCCATTCATAAAGGGAGTCCTGGCAGATGCCGTGTGAGATGCGAATCCTATTCTGGATTGTCCATAACTGACATTGGAGTTCAAAGCCTGGCATCATTTTGCTAGGGTCATTTACCGTATTTTTCAGAGTATAAGACGCACCAAGGTTTTGAAGAGGCAAATTTAAGTTTTGCACACTGCAAACCTCTCAAAAACAGCCCATATTTTTTTTTGCAAAAACGGGCCCTTTTTTAATTCAAAAAAAGGGCATGGATAGCCTTTAGGAGACTTGTAGAGTGCTCCTGGGGGGGGGGTCAAAAATGAGCAAAAAAGGCCCACTTTTTGTGAAAACGGGGCCATTTTTTTTTTTAATCAAAAAAGGGCATGGATAGCCTTTAGGGGGTTTATAGAGTGCTCCTGGCTAGGGAGGCCAAAATTGAGCAAAAAATGGGCTGGTTTTTTTGCTTATTTCTGCCCCCCCCCCCCCGCCCCTAGGAGCACTCTGGAAGCTTCCGAAAGGCTATGCACTGCCATTTTGGTGAAGGGGGTGGGGTTTCAGGAGGCAAAAAATGCTGTATTTAGTGTATAAGACGCACCCAGATTTTCAGCCTCTTTCTTGGGGGAAAAAGGTATGTCTTATATTCTGAAAAATACGGTATATGTCTTCCTGTGACTGGACGTTCAGCGACCCATTTGGCTTTCTATTGGGAAGCCATGTTAAAGTTGTTGGGCCGATGTTGCACAATGCCAGATTTTCTGCAGGTTTTAATTCCCAATGAGATCCCGAACTTGTGCCCAGAGAGAGAGAAATATCTGCCTCTACCTAGGATCAAACTCACAGCCTCCTGATTGCGAGGCTCCACCTCTATGCCGCTGCACCACTCTCCTAGGCCATCACACCACTCTTGCCATATTAGAAGTCTGCTCTCCAAAATGGAAAATTAAGTGCAATGGACCGTTCCTGGTTTGATATTCGCATTTTATTAACTGCCCAGTGGGTGTTCTCGAGGTTTCACCCCCCCGCCCCACTGTAGTTTCAAGAGAGAAGACTCTTAAACAGGAGGAGATTAGTGTGAACTGGAAGGCTGCAGGGAAGGAATTTCAACCGACTGGGAGAAAACATATTGTCTCCAAGCTCTTTAAAAAAAGCAGTATACTTTTTAAAGTAGCAGAAGCTTGACTTTTTGGAAGCTCAGATTTTCACCCACCAATCCTGCGTGCCACATTTTCTTTTTAATCTACCAAGCCGTTAAGCACAAACATTCTGGACACGGGTAAGTGCTGTTTATAGAGTCATAAAGAGTCCAGCCTTGGCCTCGTAAACCCCATAGGATACACAGTGGAAGAACTGGGCAATTTTCCAACCTGACAAGGGAGTGGAAGCCCAGCAGAATTGCCAGCTGCACAAGGAATCCCGTAACCACAGAAATAAATAGAACAAATTCCGAGACACCGGTGTAAAACTGTCTTATAAGATGAAGAATCCTAGCCCACCCACCCCTCTTTTTTTTAATAGATGGCATTTTTTGCTTTATCAAACCTTTCGTGATTCCAGGCTTTAGCTTAATGTTTTCCAAGCTTGGCAACCTTAAGATAACACAGATGTCAATTTCCAAAATGCTGGCTGGAGAATTCTGGGAATTGACATCCATGCAATGGATGTTAAAGTTGCCAAGCTTGAAAAACACAGCTTTAGCTGAAGGGCTGAAAATGTTTTCAACATGCACTAATGGCATAAAAAAGGCTTTTCCACTGGTTTTTGGTGGCTGATGCCTACCAGCTATTGTACACATCGATCAGCTGACACAAAAACTTGTACTTATAGGAAAATCACTTGGAGAACTGGATTATGGCCCACCAATCTTTTTCAAAAGATAGGTGAACAAGGATGTCACCATGCCAGAAAATAAATCTAGAATCACATCGTTCGTCTCCTTCCACAGATGATAACCTGGACTATGCCACCAAGGAAAGGAGATCAGCACCTGGAGGTGCTGATCAATTAAATGAGACCCAAGAATGAAAGATTAGACTAGACTTTCCAGGAAGAAAGAAGGAACAGTTGGGATGTCTATGGACGTTCTCAATCATCCAGGTCATAATTATCCAAAATGTGCTTTTCCAAAAGCAATTGTTGGAAGAAATATCCTTCTGGGTTCGAAAAAGACACTGGAAACATGGTGGCTGTTTGGAAAGATGGTTTAATGGTGGACAGGATCCAATGCTTTGGAGCTCCTGAGTGAAAAGGGAAAAGATGCTGAGAGTCCCAGGGTTTTATGCCCTCTTTTGGGCTTTGAACTTCCTGAGGCACAGGAAGAGTATCCTGATTGGTTGCTATCAGAGGTCATAGCTAGCTTTGTATGTTGTCTGTGTGCTAAGTTTGGTTAAAACCTGGTGGGTGGTGCAATGAAGGGCAATGAAATGGGGTAGATCTTTGTTATGTAGAATAGACTGGCTCAGGCCTTAATGGTCCATTGACAAAGGTGGAGTGGGGGTTATTAAGAGTAAATCTGTTTCCTGTCTAAAAATTTCTCTGGCTCAGGCCTTAATTGTCCATTGACAAAGGTGGGGGGGATGGGTTTCTGCCTCTCTTTTAGGGGGAAATATTCTGCCCTTTTAATATTTCCTAAAATATTTTATTTTGTAGGAGACAAGTCATCGGAATAAAAAAAAAATAAGGAAAAGCTAACGCCCTCCCCTTGCTGTTTGGAAAACCAAGCTGGCTTGGAACTGGGGACGGTAGCAGGTGTTGGCCTACAGGGACTTTCTGACTCCTGATGAGCTGTCACAGGCTGTCAGTGGCTGTCATAAACGGCTAGGGGCCGAAAGTGTAAGATGGCTAGAGTGTGTGGAAAATATCTCCCATGCAGACCTGTTCAGGTGTCCCACCTCTCCTCCCCTTCCCCCTCTCTCTCCAGAGCCGGAAAGGCAGCCCCTGACACTAAGACAAATGAGCCACTCTCACAAACAGAGCCACCTGGAAAGATCTGCATATAGATAGGAAAATAAACAAGGAGAAAGGGAGGAGGAGGGAAACAAAGCTGGCAAATTTTCACAGCAGAACAACTGTTTCCTGCCTAACTCAGGACATTTGCAGACATTAAGGCTAACTAGGAAGGAGCTACCTAGCAGGGCTGTTCCTCAAACAGCCACATGCATTGTGTAATTTTTTCTGGGCATCTCTGAAAGTGTAGCTGGGAACAATCTCAGGTGGCTGGAGGAAAGGGTGTGAGTCAGGGGTGTGTTTCAATATTTTTTTACTACTGGTGCTATGGGCATGGCTTACTTTGTGGGCGTGGCTTCACAAATTTATGTTTCAGATTGAAGATGGGAAATAAAATATGCTGTAAAACTTTTTTTAAAAAGGCCAAAGGAAGCAACAACCCGAGCTGCCCCGAGCTGAACGCAGGAGAGCTGGAGGGTCCGAAGAGTGTGTGGTTTTATCTGCTGCCTGTGAGCTACCGGGGGGGGGGGGGGGGGGGGGGGGGGCAGGCAGCAGCCCAGGGAGCAAGCCAGCAATCTGCCAGTTGCTGAGCACCCTGCTCATGAGTAAACTTCCTCATGAGTAAACTGCAGATTAGAGGGAGCTGGCAGATCCTGGCATGGTCGCTTGGCTGCTTGAAACCCACTCCGGAGCTCGCAGGCAGCAAACAAAACTGCCACCACCTGCCTCCGTGCATCGAGGAGGTGGGGAGGCTTGATCCCACTTAGGAGGCAGTGGTTGTGAAGCCTCGGGGCTCTCTGAGCAGCCCATGCTGCTTACCTGTGTGTAGGCACTAGAGGCAGTTGTGTGGATGCATGTGGCGAAGAGGGGGCAGGGCGAGCCTTATAGCAAGCTGATTTGGGGTGTGGCCAGTCAGCCATCACTACCGGTTCAGTGACCCACACCCAATTACCACTACTGGTTCTCCCAAACCAGTCCAAACCAGGAGTAACCCACCTCTGGTGCGAGTAAAACAAAAGCTAGCGTGCAAATGAGGGCAGATATATGTGTCCCAGGATAATGTTGCAGGATGCAATCTGAGCCGGTCACTAGGATCACAGGTTTGTTCTTCCAAGCTTTTGGACTCATACTGGAGCCCATCCTTAGGGAACTTCTCAATTTCCAGGATGTATGCACTGGGCTTAGTTAGTTAGTTAGTTAGTTAGTTAGTTAGTTAGTTAGTTAGTTTATTCAGTTCAGTTTGTCAAACATATAAAAGATAACATATATAGGTATAAATATAAATATGAACATTGTAAGTGTGCTTATGCACGCCCCTTACAGACCTTTTAGAAATGGGGTGAGGTCAACAGTAGACAGACTTATGTTAAAATTATGGGGGTTTGGGGATGTAACAACAGAGTCAGGTAGTGCATGCATAGTACTTATGTGGTGCCTGTGATTTGTGGCTTTTAGTTGTTGATTGGGGTGTTGATGGCCACTTGTCAGTCAACAGGAGTGCTGGTTTACCACCAGTTTACTACCAGATATCTAGAAGGGGAGTCCACAGCAGCAAAAAGGAACAACAATCAAGGACTAACAGCTCAAGGACCATCAACACCCCAATCAATAATTAAAAGCCACGCACAACCAGGCACCACATCAATAATGCACATAGAACGACCTGGTGCACACATGCTGGAGATTGAGACATTTCCTGAGGATGGGCTCCAGCAGGAGTCCAAAAGGTTGGAAGAACAAACCTCTGGTCCCGGTGACCAACTCAGACTGGATCCCGCAAAAGCTACTGCAGATACTGGAGAAAGCCATGAAAGTTTAGACTACCCTCCCTTATTAAACAGAAATATATAGAGTCCCCATATCAATGGTGAAATTCATTTTTTTATTACTGGTTCTGTGGGCATGGCTTGGAGGGTGTGGCAGGGGAAGGATACTGTAAATCTCCATTCCCACCCTACTCTGGGGCCAGCAGAGGTGGTATTTGCCGGTTCTCTGAAACTACTCAAAATTCCCGTTACCGGTTCTCCAGAAGCTGTCAGAACCTACTGAATTTCACCCCTCTCCCATATCCAGTGGTAGGATACCATAAGCTACAGGCCACAACTGCTTTTAAGTTTCCTGAAGGCCATGCTACAAATAGGATGGTTTGGAAGAACTTCTCTTTTATAAGATATCACTGTCATCCATTAAATTAGTCTGGGAGGTGTAGGAAGTCAGCACCCACCCGTCTCCTAAAAAATTAGATATTTTAGGAAATATTAAAAGGGCAGAATATTTCCCCTAAAAGACAGAAACTCAGCCTCCCCACCTTTGTCAATTGACCATTAAGGCCTGAGCCACTCTATTCTACATAACAAAGATCTATCTCCTTCAGGCAGAGCCATAGTAGGAATTGCCCAAAGCTTTCTACTCATCTCACCGCATGGCACCTGAGAAGATTACATCATTCAGCAAGGCTCAACCAAGCCTGGGACTCAGGACAGCCTACAGAGTTGCCCCTGTGTGGCCCCATGGGAGTCTGACAATCAATCAGAATACAAGCTCAAATTCAAAAGCCCAGAGAGGGCATAAAACCAAGGCACTCTTAGCATCGCTTCCCTTTTTTTCTTCACCTGAGATCTTGAAGCACGTGATCCTGTCTACCATTAAAACCATCTTTCCAAACAGTTTCCATGTTTCCAGTGTCTTTTTCCCCACTTGGAACTGAATCCAGAAGGACATTTTTTTCGAACAGAGGAAAATCCTGATCCACAACAATGACATGTTTCCAAGGCAGACTTTGGATCAGCTATGACCACACTTGAGATCCATTGTTGTTAAGGTTTACCGGGACAGAAAACACAGACAAGTAAGAATTAGAAAATATGGTATTAAGAATGTGTGATAGGTAGGAATCAGATATGTATTTGTATGGTTAGTAATTATATAAAAGAAAGGATCAACGGACAGGTAATCTGATCAAGTACACATACCCATGTAATGGGAAAAAATGTAATTGTAAGATCCAATCATTATATGGAAATGTTTATGCCAGAAATGTTGCATTATGTCCAATGTTTTTAATGTTTATCTAATAAAAACTTTTTAATAAAAAAGGTTTTCCTTATTATATAAAATACAAAGAAGGGAAGAAAAAATAGGAACTGAGGGAAGGAAAGGCAGTGGGGGGAAGGGGATACAAGGGGAAAAAGAAAAAGAAAGAAAAGGAGACATTGACTCCCAACTCTTCTTAGCACAGTACAAGATAGACACACCCCAACCTCAACGTTTTGCTTTTACACATTATGTATAACTAGCCATTCTTACGTATAACACCAAATCTTTCTGATCAACAAAACCAAAATCAAAGTCAAACGTAATACTGAAGTTTAAAGCCTGTATGTTAAGAAGTCAAAGAAAAATGTATTAGAACGTTTTTGATTTTTAAAAAGGGTGGGTTTTTTTTACTTTGAAGGGGGAGGGGGAAAGGGTGAAAAGGGGGTGATTTTTTTTCCTCTTTTTTCGGCAAGGTCAAAGAATTTGAAAGAATGCACTGAATTTTCTAAATAAAAATGGTGACAGCGCAAAGATTACTAGGTGCAAATAGAAATACACATTATTTCCATAGCAAGGAATGGTTAAATTGATTATTTTACTCAAAAAGGAAATATGTTTTTATTTGGATATCACTTCTGGAATTTGTGCTTGTGAAGGAAAAAAAATGAGATCCATTCTTAAGCAAAATGGTTGTTAAGTGAGGGGCATCCAATTTTTACCATTTTTTCCATGTTCTTAAGCAAATCACTATGGCTGTTAAGTGAATCACATGGCCATTAAGCAAATCTGGCTTCTGGCACTAACTTTAACTGTGGAAAGCCAGCTGGGAAAGTCACAAATGCTGATCAAGTGACCCTCCCAGGATGCTGCAACCACCACAAATGCCAGCTGCCATCAGAATATTGGCCTTGTGAACTTGGGGGTGTTACAGTGGTTGTAGGTGTGAGGAAAATAGTCCCTTTTCCCAGTGCCATTGTAACTTGGAATGGTTATTAAACAAGTGGTCATTAGTCAAGGACTATTGTAAACCAGCTGCCTTGCCCTATCTGATGCCCACTGGGCAGTGGTGAAATTCAATTTTTACTACCGGTTCTATGGGTGTGGCTTGGTGGGTGTGGTAGAGGAAGGATACTGCAAAATCTCTATTCCCTCTCCACTCTGAGGCCAGCCAGAGGTGGCATTTGCCGGTTCTCTAAACTACTCAAAATTTCCACTATCACTCCAAAACCTATCAGAACCTGCTAGATTTCCCACCTGCCACCGGGTATCCTGAGATGTACCCTTTCTGGGAAAGCTGGAAACTACAATCCCCAAGTCCAGTGGTGGGATTCAGCCAGCCCACACCTATTTCGGGAGAACCGGTTATTAACTTTCTAAGCAGTTCGGAGAACCGGTTGTTGGAAGAAATCTCTTTTTGTTTTCCCCCCACTTTACAGGGCTAATTCTGTAAAGAAGGCAGGAAGGAAACCACTCTGGTGTTGTTTCTAGCCTCATCTTTATTGGCCCTGCTTACAGAAACTGCCTCTCCAGTTAACCTTATTACATTGTAACAGCTCAGGCGAAGCACCCATCGACCTGAGTGATGTTGAGTTGGCCATGCTCACCTCGGTCACATGACTATCGAGCCCCACCTACCCAGCTGGTCATTAGGGCAGAGAACCGGTTGTTAAATTATTTGAATCCCACCACTGTCCCCAACCCAGAAAAGATGGAGGGAAAAAATCCCCAAAATCCAGCTACCACAAAAGGAGAAGTGCTTCTGAGAATGGTCTGAGACATTCTTCTTTATGGTATTCAACATCCTAGATAGGGCCATGTACAAAGGGTAAATAAGAGTAATTCAGGGTCGAAGTTTCCTCCCTGTCCCCCCAATAAGTAATGTGTGTGTGGGGGGGGGGCTACAGGCCCATTAAAGGATGCCAGATTCAATTGGGGTTGTTAAGAGAGCCACCCTCTGAAATTAAATCCTATGGATCATTGTTGGCTTGCCAGGAAACCTTTCAACAGTGTTTAAAAAGAGGTTAACCAGGACCCTTGCCGAAGTCATGAAACATCTCACAATCAGACATTTGTTTTTCTCCAGCCTGACCCCTTTCAGAAATGGGAGGGACTACAATTCCCACCTCTGGGCTGAGAATGGTGGGGGCAAAGGCCTGGCAGACCTAGAGAGCACAGGTCACACTCCTTGTCACAACAGCTGCTCTGCCCTGCTTCCGCCACTTCATTCGCATTTCGGAGAGCTGCAGAAATTGCACAGAGGCTGGGGAGATTCCGAATTGTGCCTCCAAGTTTCATCCCAGCCACCCTCTCTCCGTGCAGAGAATGCAGTGTGGGTTCTTTCAAGGACACAAGGTGACTGCCGCTCTTCTATTGATCCAGCCTTTACTGCCCCCACCCCCCAAGAAGGAGGCGCTTTAATTAACATCTTGACTTTGGCACTGGGGTCAAAGAGCTTTGACAGTCTCGTTAACCAAAGCCAGGCTTCAGAACAATTAATAACCCGAGGCAGGAAGGAAACACAAATCATCCAGAGGGATAGAACCTTCAACTCAAAACAATGTATCAGGTGGCCAAGAATGGTGGGAAGAGTTGGGGGTCCCTGAAAAGGATTGCCGAGGGGGGGATGTCATCCGAATTCTAAGCCCATGGAGATGACGTCGGGAATCTCACAGAGGAGATGTAAAACCCGAAATAATTTCATTAGCATTTAGCTCATTTTGCAAAACCTCCCTATTTATAACCCTGATTTATGAGAGGTTCTGAATCTGGGCTTTAGGGGACCTTTGGGGGTCCACAAGGGTTCTGCATGGGGAATATCTATGATTGATATTATGGTGATCTTCCATGCCATGTTCACATGATTTACTATAATGCAGGTAACTTGCTGTGATCAGTGAAATGTTTTATGGATGAGCACAATAAATAACGGGAAACACTTCTGTTTTTATTACTCCTTTCCTATACAAATGTAACTTTCATCAGCCATCATCTACAATAAAAGTGCTTAAGTGGTTTTCAGGAGAATGAAATGGTCCAGATAAAAGAAAAAACTGGAAATTTATATTTTTATGTGTTGCTGGAACACAGTTAATTGCAGTTGGCGAACCAGCTGTGGTTAAACAGCCTGGATTCACACAAGCTGTGATTAGGTCACAATCAGTGTTTCTGATAACTGTGGGATGCTGTCTGTCAAGATTTCATTCTGAGAAATCTCGATTTCTAAGCATCTTTGTACCTCAGCTGAAAAAATAGATTTTGCCGAGACTCTACAATTGCCCTTTTTCGACAAGCCACTTTCTTTCCCAGCAATAGCAGGTTTACTGCTGCTGTGACAACTGTTGTTTAATGATACTATCTAGTTGTGTGTTGATACTTGCTGAAATTGCTTTTAAATTCATTCGGATTTTCAAATGAATGTTCATAAATCTCAACAAAATAAACATTCACTGGTGCATTGGAGCCCTCCCCACCCCCAACTCCTGCAAGCGAATATATATATATATAGGCAAGTTCCCAAAATCTTGTTTAGTACTGTGTGACCGGGGGCAGGGGGTACACAAATGCAGAGATGAAGGAATTATGCATTATGGAGAATGAGAACAATTCCAGTCTGAGTGATTGGACAGCTGAATCTTCTCCCTCTTTAATAAATGTCTCCCATATAGATTTTTTTTTTGTGTGTGTGTGTATATGTGTTGTGTGTGTGTATGCATACAAATATATGAACATATACATATACATATACATATACATATACATATACATATACATATACATATACATATACATATACATATATACATATATATATATATATATATATATATATATATATATACACTTATGCACAGATATGAATACACATACTAAACTAGGTATGAGAAAGGGAACATGTAAGTATGAAGGAATGTAAAAAGGGAATATCCACTAATAAGAAACTTCTAAGAGTTTGATGGTTGGGGTTGCAGCTTGTTTAACTACAAATGGTCCTCAATTTATGGGTAGTCACTAAGCCATCATTGGAAGTTATGATAACCCCCCCCCAAAAAAAGGGACTTATAACCCAGATTTGAAGTTCTGATGTGACCACATTTTGGATGCTAAGCAACTGCCTTTACTTAGCTTGCTTGCTGGATGGATGGAATAGAAGGGGAACTTACCAAATTTGCAGATGATACTAAGCTGGTAGGAATAGCTAACACCCTAGAAGATAGACTCAAGATCCAGAAGGATCTCAACAGACTTGAACACTGGGCCCTATCTGACAAAATGAAATTCAATGAAGAGAAAAGTAAAGTCCTACACTTGTAAGACAAACAAAAGTATATATATAAACTGGGTGAAACCAGGCTTAATAGCAGTGACTGTGAGAGGGATCTTGGAGTCTTAGTGGACAACCAGCTAAATATGAGCCAGCAGTGTGCAGCGGCAGCCAAAAAAGCCAATGCAATCCTAAATTGCATTAATAGAGGGATACAATCAAGATCAAGTTAGGTGCTAATACTCTATAAAGCCCTAGTAAGACTACACCTAGAGTACTGCATCCAGTTTTGGTCACCACACTATAAAAAAGATGTTGAGACTCTGGAAAAAGTGCAGAGAAGAGCAACCAGGATAATAGGGGACTGGAGACTAAAACATATGAAGAACGGTTACAGCAACTGGACATGGCTAATCTAGGGAAGAGAAAGACCAGGGGAGACAGGATAGCATCTTCCAATATTTGAGGGGCAGCCACAGAGAGGAGAGGGTCAATGTATTTTTCCAAAGCACCTGAAGGCCAGACAAGGAATAATGGATGGAAACTGACCAAGGAGATATTCATCCTAGAAATAAGAAGGAACTTTCTGACAGTGATAACAATCAACCAATGGAACAGAAGTTGCCTTCAGAAGTTGTGGGAGCTTCATCACTTGAGACTTTCAAGAAGAGATTGGACTGCCATTTGTCAGAAATGGTGTAAGGTCTCCTGCTTGTGCAGGGGGTTTGACTAGATGACCTACAAGGTCCCTTCCAACTCTGTTAATCTGTAACTAGCTTTTTTATCCACCTATCTCCCCTACAAGGTGACACTGGACCATATATGGCTCTGTGTAGTGCTTGGTGCTCATGTGGCTGTGATTTATCATGTTATTGCCAGAAACTAGCTGTTTACTTCTAGTTTCTGCCAAAAAAAAAAGGATCCATAGTGATCAATGGGATCACCCAACAACCACTGTATTTGTTTAATGACTGTAGCATTCACTTCATAACCACCAAACAGGTCATAAAACCAGGCACACCATAAAAAGGTGACCACCACAACTGAAACGTGGGCTCAATTATGGTCATAAGTGAAGACTACCTGTATGATTTACTGACACTTAGCCAAATTGTGTTATATCAAATATCCTGCTTGCATTCACCTTTGTGCTAGGTGTGAATACAAGCAGCATATTTGATATCATATGCTTGTGTTATATTCCAGAAGTCAAAGCAAGAGACCAAACCTCAAAAACATAGTTTATGGTGTGCTAACTAAAATTGAGAGCCAGTGGTGAAAGCATCAGGTTAGAAACTGGGAGACCATGAGTTCTAATCCCACTTTAGGCTCATAAATCACCTGGGAGATCTTGAGCCAGTTACTCTCTCTCAGCCCTGGGAGGAAGGCAATGGCAATTCACTTCTGAAAATCCTTGCCAAGAAAGATTCAGGACTTATCCAGGGAATCACAGAAGTGAACACACAAACATAAAAAGAAAATAATAATATAATCACCTGGAATGTAGATTGCTTGGTTTAACATATTGTGTGAACTTAGCCACTACACACCCAAGCTGTTTACTGTGCTGCCCTTCCCTCTAAAATTGCCATCCTTTTCTAATTGTATATAGACAAATTACAAGGTGATTCAGATCACCCTGTCAATTTGATTCAAAGGAGTGAGTGATTTGAGGCATCAATTTGATTTTGAAAATCAAGTGTGAGGGGTCGATTAAATCAGGACCCTGAATCACTAGGGGCGGAATCTAATTGCAAAAGGCCTTCAAATCACACAATCAATTCCAAGAGATCTGATTTAATTCTACCTCCACTATCAATCCACTTCAAACAGCTGATTCAGTTTAGAGATTTGATCTTATCAAGACAAAGCTGATTTTGCAAACAGCCATAGGGATTATTTTAATGCCACAAGGTTGGGAAATGTCAGAAGCGTGTTCAAAATGACCCACCCATTTCCTCCTTGTGTTGCTGTCAAGAGGATGCCCTCACATACGAACCAAGAATCTACATTTTCTTCAGTATATTCTTCAATTAAACAGATGAATCTTTTAGATACAGTCATCCAACATTTCTCCATAAAAGATCTTTGAGTTATTTCAAAGGTGTTTTTTTAAAGACAATTGGACTGTTTTTCCTTGAGGAAGAAGAAAACATTTCACTTCTTATCCAAGAAGCTTCATCAGCTATGATGGCCAGGGGATGGGGGGCAGGGGGCGGAGAGAAAGATAGGTACTAATAAGTTGTCAGTTATCAAAACCTATACTTCCATCCCCCCTGCCATCACAACTGATGAAGTTTCTTGGATGAGAAGCAAAATGTTTTCTTCTTCCTCCTCAAGGGAAAAGGCAGTCCGGCTGTTTGAGACAGTAAAAGGTAAAGGTTCCCCTTGAACATATGTGCTAGTCGTTCCCGACTATAGGGGGCAGTGCTCATCTCCGTTTAAAAGCCGAAGAGCCAGCGCTGTCTAAAGACGTCTCCGTGGTCATGTGGCTGGCATGACTAGATGCGGAAGGCGCACAGAGTGCTGTTACCTTCCCACCAAAGGTGGTTCCTATTTTTCTACTTGCATTTTTACATACCTTTGAACTGCTAGTTTGGCAGAAGCTGGGACAAGTAACGGAAGCTCACTCCATTACGTGGTGCTAGGGATTCAAACCACCAAACTGCCAATCTTTCTGATCGACAAGCTCAGCATCTTAGCCACTGAGCACATATGTACTAGTCGTTCCCAAACAACTAGCACATATGTGCGAGGGGAACCTTTACTTTTAAAGAAGAGAAAAGAAGCTATGGATATAATCACATTTGCATTATTGAGAGGACATCATAACGACTAGTCTCAGGCACCTATTAATTGGAAGAAGCATTAAAAATAAAATAAATAAGAAAATGCTGCCCATATTGCAATTCTCTTTTTTAAATTCATAGCTTCAAGTTGATCATCTCCCAGGTTATCAAAAAGATATGGCATCTGAATTTGTCAAATTGCCAACTATCAAGAGCTAAAGGGTACAGAATGCCAGGTACTGGGTATGTGGAATATGAAATTTGTACTAACTGTCTTCTATTCAAGACTGCCAAGACCAGACAATATTTAGAGGAATATTTTGGAGAGCAAATTTATTTTAATTCAGCAATTGAGCCAAAGCAATCAAGATTACTTTTAATACTAATAACATTTAAGTCACAGATTTAAAAGTGATTGAGAGCTACACTGGTACAGATATGGGACTAATGTCTACCAGAGAAACTCACTAATTAAATGAATTAAAATGTGTAAAATAGATCAGCAATCCTTGAATAAATGAAGAGCTTCTTGCTGATTTAGCAAGCAGCCAGGATGCTCCTCTGAAATTAGCTGACCGTATCCCGTTAGACTGGAAGAATATGGATTTTTTAGTAGAAGAGGGCGAAATAGAAAGACACATTTGATCTTTGAATGACAGGCGGGGGCCACCCACTCCCCTCACTAAGTGTATGAAAGCAGGATAAAAATGAAATCTGATTTCAGTTCATTTGTTCTTAAATTAGTTAAAATGAAATAAAGTTCATAGTGTTATCTCTATGGAGGTATTGATTGCTTTTTCATTTCTGAAGCATTAAATGATAATTGGAAAAACAGTTAGAAAGACTTCTAGATGTTGCTTATAGTCCTGAATGGTGAAATTATACATTTCTGGATTAGAGGAAGGAGTAATTGAAAAGAATTCCAGTTTATAAGGTCTGGGACTGGGGTTTTCAACCTTGGCCATGTTAAAATGCGTGGATTTCAACTCACCATGGAAATCATGGAAGCAAAATATGGATTCTTTGCAGACACTCCAAGTAAGTACATAAAAAGAGTACATATAAATGGGACAGTAGGACAGAGATGGCAGGCATGCTGGTGCACTTATGCACACTCCCTTAGGGACCTCTTAACAAATGTGTAAGGTCCACAGTAGACAGTTTAAGGTAAAAGGTTTGGGGGTTAGAGGAACTAACAACAAGATCAGGTAGGTTGTTTCACACATTTACTACGCTATGGCTGAAATCGTTTTTCCTGCAATCAAGATTAGAGTGGATTACATTCAGTTTGTATCTATTAATGGCCCTTGTGTTATTGCAGTTGAAGTAAAAGTAGCCATTAACAGGTACGACATTATGGCAGATTATTTTGTGCACTAAGCTCAGGTCGGAAGATAGACGGCCTAGTTCAAGGTTATCCAGGCCTAAAATTTCAAGCCTGGTGATATACGGAAGTGGAGTCAACTTCTAAAGCAGGGGTGTCAAACTCAAGGCCCGCGGGCCGGCCAGGAAATTTCAAAGGACCAGCCATGAGGCCCCTGTGCAGCCCACTTTTGGCCTCCCCAGCCTCCTGCAACACTCTCCCAGCCGAAAACGGGCCATGTGGGGACTCCGCAAAACCCATTTTTGGCCAGCAGAGTGCTGCAGGAGGCCGGGAGGCCTCACATTTTCAGCTAAGAGAGTGCTGCAGGAGGCATCCATCCCATCTCCCATCCATTCCCACCCCCACCCACTGGCCCATGGAGGAGAACTACAATGTTGATCCAACCCTTAAAGAAATACAGTCTGACACCCCTGTTCTAAAGCCTGGAAGATAAGAAGGGGTTTATCGAAAGCATCTTGCAGTAAAAAAGGTAAAGGTTCCCCTTGCACATATGTGCTAGTCGTTCCCTACTCTAGAGGGCAGTGCTCAGCTCCGTTTCAAAGCCGAAGAGCCAGAGCTGTCCGAAGACGTCTCCGTGGTCTTGTGGCTGGCATGACTAAATGCTAAAGGCACATAGAACGCTGTTACCTTCCCACCAAGATGGTTCCTATTTTTCTGCTGGCATTTTTTACATGCTTTCGAACTGCTAGGTTGGCAGAAGCTGGGACACGGAGCTAGGGATTCTAATTGCCAAACTGCCAACCTTTCTGATCGACAAGCTCATCATCTTAGTCACTGAGCCACCACATCCCCTATCTTTCAGTTAAAAATATTCAATTTTTTAACATTATTATTGTAGTGACACAATTGTCCAAGTAATCCAGAATGATTATATACAGTTCCTCCCTTTTATATTATGTTATATTATAACACAATCCTCTTGGATGTTGTAGCTTGAGAGATGATAGCCGGATCTGTTGTGGAATGTAGTCTGGATTCCAAGGAGGGAGGGGCTGTATTTCAGAGGACCCAGAGAAAACTAAGTTTAGATAGCTTGATTGGGAGAAAGAGACTTAAGGTGCATTATGTCCCCATTGGAGCCTGAATCTGTGGAGGAGGACAAGCCAGCGCTGAAGCCAATGGAGATCAAGGGGGCAGCTTTGCTGGCTTCATAAGAATGTGGGGAGGTGCAGGATGAGGCAGCCCAGGTCCCCTCAGGATTAAGATGGCTTGTTAGCAGAGAAGAACAGGGGCAGGATGACTGAGAGAGGGCAAGCAATGGAAATGAGGAGCAACGGAGCTCAGGCAATGAAAAAGGACCATCCCTTTCTGATCCTCGACCATAGAGAGTGGAGAGAAGGTGGAAACAGTGCAGGCCGACCCAATGACTTGGGAGAAGAGTATCCCATTCCTCTTCACAAGGCACACCTGGGGACTGAGGAAACCCTGTGGGGAGGGGCATTTGTCGGGAACAAACATTGAATTAATAGAGTTTTATGTGTCGTTGCAGATGTCTGGAATTTGCAGAACTGCTTGCTTCTTCCTTGCTTCGTGGATTGTGTCTTGTTCCTTACTTCATGGACTCAGTGCCTTGTTCCTTGCTGTGTGAATTCATTTCCCCTTTTCCTTTGCTTTGCTGGAGTGCTCACAACCAGCAGCTGCTGTGTGTTTGTATGTGAGAGAGTGAGCACTTTGCTGTTTGGGGAAAGATGGAGCATTAAAGGGAAGTTTGAACTCTCAGCTGGCTGTGCAGCCTTCATGCCTTGTCCTGGGTCATCACAAAGTGGCTCCTCCCTAGCAAAACTTAGACTATGTCTTTAATGAGTCAAGTAGCTACTTTAGTTTGGCAAGATTTCTATTTATACATGAGCAAGAAAATTGCTTAGAAGTCTTTGCATGTCTTGCTTGCTTTTGTGGGGGTCTAATAGGATCTGAATCTAACAGAACTGAATTTCTTCTCCCCATCCCAAGTCAACTGCCCCAAAGTGGTGCCCATCCCATGTGTAACTTGCACCTGAGGGTAGGACAAGAAGCAATGGGTGGAAACTAATCAAGGAGAGAAGCAGTTTAGAACTAAGCAGAAATGTCCTGACAGTGAGAACAATTAATCAATGGAACAACTTGCATCCAGAAGTTCTGAATGCTCCAACACTGGAAATTTTTAAGAAGATGTTGGATATCCATTTGTCTGAAGTGGTGTAGGGTTTCCTGCCTAGGCAGGGGGTTGGACTAGAAGACCTCCAAGGTCCCTTCCAACTCTGTTATCTATTCTATTCTATTCTGACCCTTAACCAAAGCTTTGTCCAAGGACAATGGGAAAATGATGCACAGGCTTTACCAATAGAATATAATATATAACTTGGCTGAACTGTGGAGCCTTTCTGAGCCTGGTTGATTATTTGTTGGCAGATGTTTTATTACCAGACCAGCTATTGTATATAAACAGAGAGCAAACCCCACTCCCTTCTGGCCCTGAATATATTATCTAGTCCAGTAATAAAACATCTGCAGGTAAACAACCAAGCTCAAAGAGCACCAAGGACTCCAAACAGGCTTTAAAAAGCTGCACACAGAGCCAAGTGAACACCTCCCATCTTCTAAAGCGGGGTTTTTCAACACTTCAAAAATACTTTATGATATGTGGCCTTCAACTTCCAACATGCTGGTTAAGGAATTTCAGAGTCGAATCCACATGTTGTGGCTCTTGGGGAAGAACATGGGCCAGTCCTGGAGTCTGGGGAAGGCTCTGCATCAGAAGCAGAGAGGGGGCCAGGGCCATCTGACAGTTATCAGCTGCCTTCAGAGTCAGATATCAGTGAGGCAGATGAACAGCTGGAGCCTGTTCCCAGTGTGCACATGTGCAGTGTTCCCAGATGAAGGGAACAGCTAAAGAACAGGGGTAGACTTGGGAGTAAGGCCACAGGTGGACGATGAGTGGCCCCTCCCAGAGGAAATAAAAGAGGAGCAAAAGGGGAGTGGAGTTTGCAGGAGACAATTAGTTTGCTTAATTGCTTTGTGACTCTCTGAGACTCCTGGCCACGTTGTGCAGATTTTGGCCTGGCAGCTCTCCAAGCCAGATAAGGTTTGTGACTGTAAATCCTCCCTTGAAACACTTTGCTGGATGTGAATGAGCAGAATTCACTTTAAATTAATAAAAGGGTTTTTTGTCAGGACAAAGAGTTTCCTTCATGCTCTCGAGAAGCCTCAATCAGAACACACACATCTTAAAGATGCCAAGGTTGAGAGATATGGCTCTAATACATTTTTCCTCCTTCAGCTCAAAATGTACCTCTAATTGACACAACATGGACTCTCCAGTTCAACCGATAGGGTAACCATACATGCTATATCAGTACAACATGACAATGTTTGACCTGAACTAACATGCCAACTGCCTGACTATGCTTCAGGACCAACCTGGTCCCAACATTTATTGCTTCAGGCCCTAATTTTTCAGACTTGGTAGACCAGGAGTTCCTTCCACAAACGTCTTGTGCATCTTGCTCGCTTCCTTCTTATCTCTATCAATTTTAGTTTAAAATATAATGTTATTATTGTTTTAATGTTTTCATTAGTTTTAAGGATTGTAAGCCTTGCCTCCAGATAAGGGGGGGCAGCATGTAAGTTGAAAAAAATAAATAAATAGGCAGCAGAATTTCCATTGCGAAAGCAAGGCAGATGTTAACATGCTCCATTTTAAAATATTTTGCCATGGTTGTTAAGCATATCACAGCAGTTGTTAAGGGAAGTACACAGTTGTTAAGCAATCCAAGCTTCCCCCTTTTACTTTGTCAGAAGCCAACTGGGAAGGTCTAACATGGCAATCACGTGACCTCAGGACACTGCGACTGTCATACATACATGCCAGTTGCCAAGTACTTGAATTTTAATCACATGTCAATGGGGGATGTTATGACGGTAGTAAGTGCGAGGACCAGTCATAAATCATACGTCACTTTTTCAGGGCTTTTGTAATTGGTGACTCGTTTCATTTCATTTTGTTTATTAAACTTGTATGCCGCCCTATTCCCGGAGGGACTCAGGGCGGCTAACAAACCACAAGGAATGGGGACAATATAAAGAAAACAAGACCAAAAAAAATAAATACAGAAAACGGATTAAAAACACTCAACAGCCACGCAATTCGAGTGGGCTGGGAACTCAGCAGCCCCAGGCCTGCCGGAACAGCCAGGTCTTAACGGCTTTGCGGAAAGCCTGAAGGGCTTTGCGGAAAGCCTGAAGGACTGAATGAATGGTTGTAAATTGAGAACTACCTGTGTCCGGTGGGATTCAAATAATTTAACAACCGGTTCTCTGTCCTAAGGACCAGCTGGGTAGGCGGGGCTCGGTGGTCATGTGACCTTGTAGGCATGGCCAACTCAATGTCACTCAGGTCGATGGGCACTTCACCTTAGTTGTTACAATGTTGTAAGGGTTAACAGGAGAGGCAGTTTCTATAAGCAGGGCAATAAAAATTAGGCTAGAAACAACTCCAGAATGTTTCCTTCCTGCTTTCCTTACAGGATTAGCCCTGTAAAGTGGAAAAAACCAAAAGGAGATTTCTTCCAACAACCGGTTTTCCCAACTGCTTAGAAAGTTAACAACCGGTTCTCCCGAATAGGTGCCAACTGGTTGAATCCCACCACTGCCTGTATTGGTTCAGTGGAAGTTGTTCTTTTGACGCCTTCTTCAACGCCATGTCCCCAAGCAGCACCAAGATGACAAATTCTAAAATTTGGGAACACTCACTAAATTTGTAATGTCCGTGTGGAGAAATTTCATGTGGTTGAGCAGACTCCTCTAGCACCCTATACCAGCAAACTTTCTATATTGCAAAGTTCATGCAATCTTCTGTCAGAGATGCTGGCTTTCTAAAGGTGTGCTGCAAATGCAACCTGCTTGTATTTATGCACTTGCTTGCATTTAAACTTAAAGAAACCTTCTTCTATTAGAATCTTGAACTGCTGGAATACAAGAAGAGATTTACTGCTGGATTCTACTGGATTTACTGGGTAGAACTTCAGAACTCGCAGTCCTTTGGTTCCAGTTGCCAGAGAAAAAAATAATTGTTCCCCTAGACATTGCCAGATTTATATCCAGCACTTTCTCTAAAGCATGCAAGGCAGGAAACATTGGAGACTGATATGCTGCTAACAACGCTATGAACTAAGTAAAAACTGAATGTGAGACTGTACCTCATGACAGGAATACCCAATGTTTGGCCTCTCCTTTCCAATGCACTAATCCCTTCCCTTCGAGTTTAAGAAGAAAAGCTGGATTCTGCTTAAAGGTCACTCCAACCCATCAACTTCTGTACACATAATTGAGAGCAAAATCATAATCATCAAATTCTTTAAAAAAACAAGCAACGTATTTACTACATACTACTAAAGTTCTCGTATCTATTTGATTGTTTGTAACCTTCCATTCCTAAAGACATGGTTTGTAATATTCACGTTGAATTCCTAAGGGACATGGTGGCTCAGGAGCTAAGGCGCTGAGCTTGTCAATCAGAAACATTGGCAGTTTGGCGGTTCGAATCCCTAGCACCACATAATGGAGTGAGTTCCCATTATTTGCCCCAGCTTCTGCCAACCTAGCAGTTCGAAAGCACGTAAAATGCATTTTTAGGAACCACCTCTGGTGGGAAGGTAACAGCATTGATCTGTGAACTTCAACACATACTACAGCATTTCATTGCACCAAAGGGTTGCCCCACACAGCACATTCCTTTCTGTTGCCCCCACCCCCAATCGGAACTAGATCTATAGATCCAATTAGAATAAAGGAGTCAAGACAAGGCTTTCATCAGGGAGAAACAGTGTCTTTAGGAAAGTCCAATAGGCCATCTTTTTGGAGAGGTCCAAATCAGGGGTTGGATCCTACTGGTTTAACAACCGGTTTGCTGAGCACATGCTTTGTGCGTGTGTGCGCAAAACAGCTGAGGTGCGGCGATCCACTCTGCTGTGCCTGGACTTCAGAAAAGGGAATATAGACTAGTAAGGCACAGCGGTGAGCGGCCTCAGCTGATAGTCAGAGTTACCGGTTGGCCCCAATTGGTCTGAAGCAGTAAAATCCCACCCCTGGTCCAAATCCTGTCTGTTCTGCATCAAATAAGGGAGTACATGATGATTCTGGATGTTTTAAAAAAGAAATTATATCTTTTCTGCACTTCTGTCCCTTCAGTTTCCCAATAATAAATCCAACTAAAGGAAAGGAGGGAGGGAGGGAGGGAGGGAGGGAGGGAGGAAGGAAGGAAGGAAGGAAGGAAGGAAGGAGAGGATGAAGTAGGGGAAAGAAGGAAGGAAGACAGGAATAGAGGGAGGGAGGGAGGGAAGGAAGGATAGATGGTTGAGAGGAAGGAAGGAAGAAAGAAGAAGAAAGAAAGAAAGAAGAGGAAGGAAGGAAGGAAGGAAGGAAGGAAGGAAGGAAGACACACAGCAATTAGAACTAAGTGACCAAGTTGAGTGGAGGCATTTGTAAGCATTGTACTGGTCCCAGAGCCAATTTCTTCTATAAAAGGTAAGTGTGGAGCAACTGTCAAAGAGGAGAAAAATCAATAGTTGTTTTTTCCCCATTCCAGATGAATTGTGGCAATAGGGGGAATAATAAATGAAGAGTGAACTTTGTGTCAGTTTATGCATCTGGGCACATTGTTTCACACACTCGGATCCCTGGTGGCTGATCGCTTAGGGGCTCTAAAAGACACACCGTGGAGCACATTTTGTGACTCGGAAAGATCAAACATCTAGGAAGTTTTGCATGAACATCTAGGGAGCCTTCTAGGGAGAGTTTTGAAGATCTCTCTTCCAGACTCAGCTCCCTGGTTGGGAAATGGGAACAGTTTGCAAAAATTCAAAATAAAAACCACCAGTTCATATTCATAGCATTTTGTAAGCTTTCTCCAACTTTGATTCCTATGTATTACAGCCAGTTGTAGCCCTCCAAGTGGGTTCCCTCAAACCAGCAAGTCAGAGGTGGTATTCACCCGAACCGGTAGAGAAAATTGTGGATGGACCCTCACACCCACCCTGGCTCTATGTTGTCCCATTTCAGCACATTTTTGAGGCAGGGTACATGTGCAGAAGGTATGCACACAAGCGAAGTGATGCGGAGAAGGCCGAGCGCATGTGCAGAAGGGATGTGCATGCACGGGGCAAACGAGGGGTAACAAAATGTGAAAACCACCACTGCAGCAAATGATAGAGAGGTCAAGAGAGGGATTGCTTTTAAAAGAAAAATCTGGCCTTAAGTATGAAAGACTGGGTAATTGGGGCCAATCACCAGGAGATGGTGAATTCTAGTCCTGCTTTAGGCATGAAAGCCTACTTGGGTTCTTTGGGCCAGTCACCCTCTTTCATCCCAACACACCTCACAGCAGAGGGGTTTTGGCCATTGGTGGTTGCAGGGGGTATGCCCCAGTACGGGCATACTGGTGCCTGCCTAGAGCACCGGCTACTATTACGGTACGGTGCTCCAGAGGGCCCACCGACCCATCTGAGTGCCTTACCTTTTAAACTCTTCGGTGCTTCCACGCACATGCACAGCGATAAAGCGCCTGTGCGATGCTCTGCCGAGCAGCTGGAGTGTCATGGTGGCTCACGGAGGCAACACTGGAAGGTAAGACACATGCGTGCACTGTGTGCATTCATGTGGAGGACGCTGGGCACCGTTGCAACCGTACTGGTTGCAATGGGATCCGGAACACACCATTGGTTCTGGCAGTCACTACTGCCAGTTCACTTGCGTGTGCTTTGTACACATGCACAATAAAAATTGTTCTGCACGTGCGCAGCAAAAAAACAAGATGGCAGCACCTACAGCACTGCCCAGAGAACCGGTTTGGGGGCGTGGCAGGCCGTGGTGGCTGCTGGTTCCGACGACCCAGGCAGCCAAACCACTACTGGTTCAGCTGAACCGGTCTGAACTGGTCGGAACCCACCCCTGCTTCACAGGCTTGTTATTGTGGGAAGAACAGGAGGACGAAGGAGTATTAGGTATAGTCACCACCCTGAGTGATTTATAAGAAGAATTAAATGGGATAGAAGCAAATAATAGCATACTGTAAATAAATAGCACCAAGTCCCCAAATTCTGCTCTTGCCCTGCCAAATCCCAGGAGTTCTTCCATATACAGGTAGTCCTTGATTTACAACAGTTCATTTAGTGACCATTGGAAGTTACAACGGCACTGGAAAAAGTGACTAATGACCGTTTTTTATACTTGCAGTATCCCCAAGGTGACATGATCCAAATTCAGACACTTGGCCAACCGATTCGCATTTATGACGGTTTGCAGTGTCCTGGGATCATGTGATCCCCTTTTGCGACAAGCAGAGTGAATGGGGAAGCCAGATTCATTTAACAACTGTGTGACTAACTTAACTGCAGCGATTCACTTAACAACTCTGGCAAGACAGGTGAAACGGGGTAAAACTCACTTTATAAATGTTTCACTTAGGAACACAAACCCATTGTGAAATTCTCTGCCCTAATAATGTCTTCCAACAACCAGTTCACCAAACTGCTCAGAAAGTTAAAAACCGATTCTCCCGCAATGGTACAAACTCCCTGAATCCCACCACTCATTGTTGTCGTAAATCAAGGACTACCTGTAAATTGCTGCAGAAGCTGGGTGGGTGGCAGTGTCTTCTCAGGAGCAGTGCATGGTGCCGAATTCTGCATTTCACCCTCCGTGGACCAGGAAGGCGATGCTCAGATTTCTCTCAGCAGCCCTCACCTGAATGACAGGCCTATTAGCACCATTGATGCAAGAACCAGATACTAAGAGACTCCAATGACCCCAGTCAGAAATTTGACTCCCATCAAGATAACAAGCTGATGCGTGAGGAAAGGAAGAGTTTCTGCAAGCTCTCATTGCAGGTCAGGGAGAAGGAGCCAAAATAAATGTTTAGCCCTGTCTTTGGGGGGCAGAAGCAGCACAACCCCACTGGAGCACACACCTATGAAAATTGTGCAGAAATGTCCATGGAGATTCTCAGCCACCCAGACCATGGTTGTCCCAAAGGGGCTTTTTCAAGAATCCACTGGACTTTCTGGTTTTTCTTTGAAGTCAAAGAGGCCATCTGTGTCAAAACTGAACAGCCCTCTCTCAACAGAGAAGGAGGGGGGATACAACATCATCTATCTCCAGTCTACAAGATGGCCAGCAGTTCTAAGTAGGCTCCACACCAGGGGTGAGTTCCTGCCAGCACTACTATTGGTTCGTGCCCGAAATATTTTGCTCCATGCGTATGCGCATTTGCACTTAAAAAGATTTGCACATGTGCACAGCGTTAAAAAGGGGGGGATTACATTTTTTCAATGAAGATTGTTCTGCACATGTACAGAACAGAAAATAAAGATGGCGGCGCCCAGGATAGAACCAGTACGGTCATGTGTCCAGACGAGTTACTACCTATTCATCCGAACCAGTAGGAACCCATCTCTGCTCCATACCTATTTGCACCACTCAGTTGACTTGAGGATACAGATAAACCTTAATGACAGGTGGCCTTAATGACTTGCCAAAAGAATGCAAATGACCAGCTGTCTGCAAGGAGTATAAATCCTTTCCTTCTGCATCCTCCAGTCAGAGCTGAAAAAGCTTCTTGGATGAGAAGTGAAATGTCTTCAAAGAAAAACCAGAAAGTCCAGTTGCCACTTCTGCAGAAATGCTTCTCCATGTATTCATTAGCATAGTTCTCTATACAGCCCACTCTGATCAAAAAGCAGGTCCCAGCATATTCTCTAGGGCAGCTGTCCCCAACCTTTCCGGCTAACCCCAGGGGGAAGAGGGGATGGTTTTGTGTGTGATCACACTGCTTGTGCAAATGGAGTTTTCCATGCTCACTCGCTACTTGCATGACTTGGTTGCCACTGGGCTGCAGCCCAGTAGCAGTCTGCAACCAGGGGTTGGGGCAGTGGTGAAATTCATTTTTTTTACTACTGGTTCTGTGGGAGTGGCTTGGTGGGCATGGGAAGGGAAGGATATTGCAAAATCCCAATTCCCCCCCCCCCACACACACAATGAGCTGGGACTCAGGAGGCAGAAAATAGATGGGCGGGGCCAGCCAGAGGTAGTATTTGGCGGTTCTCCGAACTACTCAAAATTTCCACTACCGGTTCTCTCGAACTGGTAAGAACCTGCTGGATTTCACCCCTGGGTTGGGGACTCCTGCTCCAGGGCAAGCTGCACATTGAAGTAACTTCAGGGTGCAGTTTCATGTGCCTATCAATTCCCTGGCTTGATTTTCCTTGTTATATTAACAGTGTGTACCTGTGCCTCACAATATCAAACAAGTGAAATTAATAGCCCTGCAACATTGGAACACACTGTACTTGGCAGCACACATAAGCTGCTCTTAATTGGAAGACCTCCTGTAAAGACAATGGGGGCTACGGATGATTTGAAGGAAATAGCGCATGGGTTGGCATCTGCCTTGGGTGTGCTCCCTGACTGCAACCGACATCATGCTGCAACAACCCTGTGTAGATCTGCCATTGGTGATCATCTTCAATCAGTATGTGAAATAGGACGTTGCCCAGAGCTTCCTTTGTGCCAGGACTCAGCCAAGAAATTTGATTTAATATTGAGGCTGAGTCATAGGATAAGTTATGAAAAATGAGAGCAAATGTACCGAGACTACATTGATCTCACAACCGAAGAGAACACAGAGCCAGGTACGCAGGCCAAGGCTTCCCAAGTCTGAGTAGCAGGATCATGGAACGTAAGAGCTGGACGGACTGTGGACATCACCTAGACCTGGGGACTTTACAGCCCAAGGGCCGGGGTGAAATACTACCGGTTTGGGCCGGTTCATCTGAATCGGTAGTAAAAAATGCTTAACAAACTTTTTAAAAGTTCAGACAATCATCTGTGCTGCATGATGGTAGAGGCTTTTTTAAACTTTTTTTTTTAGCATTAAGGGTCCGTCTATGCTCCCAGGAGGCTTCCCTGGGGTGCTAGGCCAAAAACAGGGAGTGTGTGTGGGGGGGGTTGCAGTGAAAGAAAGAAAGAAGAAAGAAGAAAGAAAAAGAAGAAAGAAAGAAAGAAAAGAAAGAAAGAAAAAGAGGGGAGAGAGAGGGAGGAATTAAGGAAGGAAGGAATGGGGGAAAGGGAGGAAATAAAAAAAGAGAGAGGGGGAAAGAGAGAGAGGAAGGAAAGGATGGGAGAAAAAAGGGAGGAAAGAAAAGAAAAAGAGAGAGAGAGCAAGAAAGAGAGAGAGAGAGAGGGAGGAATTAAGGAAGGAAGGTAGGGATGGGGAAAAGGGAGGAATAAAGAAAAAGAGAGAGGGGAAAGAGAGAGAGAGAGAAGGAAGGGATGGGAGAAAAAGAAGAAGAAAGAAAGAGAGAGAGAGAAAGAGAAGAGAGAGAGAGGAAGGAAGGAAGGAAGGAAGGAAGGAAGGAAGGAAGGAAGGAAGAGGAGTTAAAAGGAGGAGGAGAAGGACCACAAACCTGGCACTAGATGCAGCTTCAGAGGATACCTTGAAAGAGCACAGCAATCTAGGGCTGGAAGGGCCCTTGAGGTCATCTAGTCCAATTCCCTCCCCAATTGGACTAAAGTGAGTTTTTGTCTTTTAACCCCCCAGTCACATGACTACATAGCTACACCCACCCAGTCACATGACCTCCATCAAGCCATGCCCAGAGAACCAGTAGGAAAAAAAAATAGATTTCGCCACTGTCAAGGGCTACTTCCCACCCTTGGACTATCCCTGTCCAGCTCATGAGGGTATAGGGTTGTGGTAGCAGGGTGGCAGCAGGATAGGGCGGTGGTCCACCAGAACAGTCCCAGTTTCTCATGCTGCCCCTTGGGAAAATTAATTGTTCATCTATGACCTAGTCCAACCTCTACTTCTTGCAAGAATTTAGAGTCAGTTTGCTCATGTGGTGAAAGCATCAAGCTAGCAGCTGGGAGACAGCAAGTTCTAGTTTCACTTTGGGAATGAAAGCCAACTAAGTGACTTTGGGCCAATCACTCTCTTCCAGCCCATCCCATTTTACAGGGTTGTTGTTCTGGGGAATATAAGAGGAAAGAGTAATGTGTGTATTCACCACCTTGAGTAATTCATAAAAATAATAATGGTGGGATATAAATAAATAAAATCTGCTACTACTTGATAGATGACCAGCACTTCTGCCAGCACAATTCATCTTGATAAAGCCCTATTCTTGCCTTTCCTTAAGGAAGTGCACATATTCTTCACCACTTTATGCCTTCTTTCCTCATTGCTCTCTGCACCTTCATTTCATGTGTGAATTAGACCAGGAATTTATTCTTAGGAAAATTCAATGTTTCCTTTCCTCTTTTCAATTTGTTGGTAGAATAGAATAGAATAGAATTCTTTATTGGCCAAGAATGATTGGACACGCAAGGAATTTGTCTTTGGTGCATATTCTCTCAGTGTACTTATACATGGCTCAGTTGGAGAGACTGTGGGATGGAAAAGGGATGCAGAGAACAAAATAATCCTTTGCTTCCAAACGACTGTGGGAAGCTTCAAACTACCATAAATGCCATCACATTTTTTAATCCAGGTTATCACTAGCCATGAGGAGATCTGTTGGGTCCAACTCTTGACGATTCTATGAGACAGGTTTCTCCACATCTACTGGTGTCAGCTTTAATAGAGTCTATCCATTGTGTTCTTAAATACAGGTACTACTTGACTTAACAAAACAAGGCCAACAAAGAACACAGTGGATGGGCTCCATTAAAGCTGACACCAGTAGAAAAACTAAACAAAATAGTACAAGATCAGATGTGGAGAAACCTGTCCCATAGGAGTTGGACCCAACTGAATGGATATCATCATCATCAGTACTTGACTTATGATCAAATTGCTTAGGGACCATTTCCTGGTGGCTAGTGATAAGCTGGATTCAAAAATGTGATGGCATTTATGATAGTTTGAAGCTTCCCAAAGTCGTGTGACTGTGATTTGTGATTTGTTTTATTTTGTTTTGGAAGAAACTGACATTTACTTCTGGTTTGTGGCAACAACAGAAAAACCCTACCCATGGTGGACAATGAATGCACTTAATAACCATGACACCTGTTTAATGACTACTGCAAAAAAAGTCATAGACTTGGGCATGGCCACATGGTGATCTGCTTAACTATTGGCACCATTTAAGAATCATAATTGCAGGCTCAGTTACACTTGAGGACTACCTGTATAGAAGGCTAGTGATATGCAGACTTTAATATAGTCGATGAAGGGCAAGAAAACCTATTGATCTTCCTGGTAGGATTTCACTGTGGCAACATTGTACATGGTTTTCCTAAGAATGCTAAATATGGCTTTTAAAAGTTCCCTATTGCCAGTGGCTGCTGGTTTATAAATAACCACACTGGTTACTTGCCTGTGGGCATCCAAATGTTGAAAAATTGGAACATTTTGAGATGGTATCAGCTTTATAAAACTGATTGACAAAAAGCGTATAGAACTAGGGGTGGAACAATCTGTTATCTTTCATCATGTGAAAATTCATGTTCCTTTTCCTTGGCTTTTTCAGCGAATGGAAGTAGTGAACTTCCTCCCATATTTGGGCATACCAGGGGGTTGTAACTACATGTGTGTGTGTGTGTGTGTGTGTGTGTGTGTGTGTGTGTGTGTTGTGTCACAATCCCTGGTATGCCCAAATATGAGAGGAAGCCTACTGCTTCCTTTCTCTGTCTATCGGCTAATCACAAGAGACCATCATGACAGAAAGCCATAATTTTTACTGTCCCTTTGTTACATTTGTGTTGCATTTGTGCTGATAAATAAATAAAGGGAGACTAGAATAGATCTATTTCAAGCTATTTAGCTCTCAACAATTAGCCATATCCTTACTGGGAATCGAACCTGGGCTGTATTACATATCAAGCAGTTATATTAGCCACTAAGCCACAGGCTCTCTTCCTTTATCAGCTAGGCCAGGGAAATAGGTATGTATATATATATTCCTCTTATACATTTGTTGTGCATTTCCCCTAATATTAACCTATTAATATTAAACTATTTTTTTAATGGGAGAACAGCATCATGACACTTAGAGAAGGATAACTACATTTTGGTCTGTGTATCACTTGAAAAGCAATAATAACTATGTTTTCATGAAAATGCATGCCACAGTGTTCTACTTTCCTAGTAGGCTGCTTATTCTATCAACTAAGATGTGTATTTTTCCAAATTTTCCAATGTAGAATAAACAAGAAGGCTCATACATAGAGAAAGTGTGAGCAAAAGAAACACCATCCATTAGATATAAATTACACTTAGGGCAGTTTTTAAATAAAATGAAATTGCCAGTGAATCCAGAAATACACCAACATGAATTTAATGCTGAGAATTGAAAATCTGGGTTATGGATAGAAATTATATTTTCTCCCATTTCAAGTATTAACACTGGAATATCTTCCCCTTGGGAACCTACTTGGTCTCATTTTGAGAGGCATATTGCTTAAAATGTTATTACAAAGCTTTTGGAAATGATTGTTGGCAGTGGTGGGATTCAGCCAGTTCCCATCTATTCTAGAGAACCAGTTGTTAACTTTCTAAGCAGTTCAGAGAACCAGTTGTTGGAAGAAATCCTTTTGTTTTTTCCCACTTTACAGGGATAATCCTGTAAGGAAGGCAGGAAGGAAGAATTCTGGTGTTACTTCTAGCCTCATCTTTATTGCCCTGCTTACAGAAACTGCCTCTCCGATTAACCCTTATTACATTGTAACAGCTCAGGCGAAGCGCCCATCGATGTGAGTGATGTTGAGTTGGCCACGCCCACAGCCAGTCACATGACCACTGAGCACCGCCTACCCAGCTGGTCATTAGAGCAGAGAACCAGTTATTATTTGAATCCCACCACTGGTTGATGGTATGACTTTTTTCTTTACTCGCCATTATCAGCCTAGAAATTCAGTCAGGACCTTTGAGACAGTCGCCATCACTCAAGACAGAATGGATGGCAAAATTGATGCTGCTGGCTGTGTTGGTGAAAATTGACTCCTTTGTTCAAATACAAGATATTGACTAATTTTAACTCTAATTGAAAGCCCCTTATGATATGGATTTGATGATCAAAAATGTAATAGAGAATAGAATTTTTTTTAAAAAAATACTGCAAATAGAAAATTTATACTTCTATCCAGTGGTGACATTCAATTTTTTTACTACCGGTTCTGTGGCTTGGTGGACATGGCATGGCTTGGTAGGTGTGGTTTGGTGGGGTGACAGGGGAAGGATACTGTAAAATCTCCATTCCCTCTCCAATCCAGGGGAAGGATACTGTAAAATTTCCATTCCATCTCCACTCCAGGGGAGGGATACTGTAAAATCTCCATTCCCTCTCCACTCCAGGGGAAGGATACTGCAAAATCCCCATTCCCTCCCCATTCCAGGGGAAGGATACTGCAAAATCCCCATTCCCTCTCCAATCCAGGGGAAGGATACTGTAAAATCTCCATTCCTCCCCGCTTCAGGGGAAGGATACTGTAAAATCTCCATTCCCTCTGGATCAGCTGGAATTCGGGCGGCAGAGAATAGATGGGGTGGGGCCAGTCAGAGATGGTATTATAGGTTCTCTGAACTACTCAAAATTTCTGCTACCGGTTCTCTAGAACTGGTCAGAACCTGCTGAATACCACCTCTGATTCTATCTATCAAAAAAGAAAGTCAGAATCAATCTATTTGAATGTCTAATGCAGAATCTCAATAAAATGTTCAAATAATGTTTTGATGGATTAAGAATCTCATTTTAAGATCACAGGGAATGTATCTAACTTTTTTAAAAATGCCAAGTTTGTAGAACATGACACTCCAATTCTCTGTATAAATTAACCGTTTTTCTGTTATAACCATTTTAGTATTCTGTTTAAGAAGCTGAAATGCTTGTTTGGCTTCTAAAGGAAACTTTGCCCCCTGAGGTTTCAGAGGCAGCCAAAACACCTATTCCAGACAGAGAGAATTACAAATGTTTTAACTTAATAAACTGTTCTTGTCAAATTAAACCTTTTTGGTTAACTATTGAAAAGTTTGAAAAGTATGGGCTATGCGAACATTTAGCGGATTCAGAATACTCAGCCCATTCCTCTACCCCAACAAAAGAGGTGATTACCCGCCATTTATTAATTCCAACAAGTCAATTTCTCATGAAAACAAGAGCAAAGCTTCAGCTCTTATTCAACAGAACATAGAATGTAATAGGGTTAGAAGGGACCTTGGAGGTCTTCTAGTCCATCCCCCTGTTCAGGCAGGAAACCCTATACTATTGCAGAGAAATAACTGACAAGGGTCTTCTTGAAACCTTCAGTGATGGCCCATTCACAATTCCAGGAGGCAGGCTGTTCCATTGATTAATTGTCCTTATTATCAGGAAATTTCTCTTTAGTTCTAGATTGAATCTCTCTTTAATTATCTTCCATCCTTCTTGTTCTGCACTCAGATGCTTAGCAGAATGGATGACCCCCCCCTCTACTCTGAAACAGCCCCTCAAGAATCAGAAGACAGCTATCATATCACCCCTAATCCTTCTCTTCATTAAATGTAACTAGTTTCCTTAACCATTTAACAGATTAACAGAGTTGGAAGGGATCTTATAGGTCATCTAGTCCAACCCAGCACTGAAGCAGGGGACCCTACACCATTTCTGACAAATGGCAGTCCAATCTCTTCCTGAAAGTATCAAGTGATGAAGCGCCCACAACTTCCGAAAGCAACTTCTGTTCCATGGGTTGATTGTTCTCACTGTCAGAAAGTTCCTCCTTATTTCTAGGTTGAATCTCTCTTTGGTCAGTTTCCACCCATTATTCCTTGTCTGGCCTTCGGGTGCTTTGGAGAATAGCTTGACCCCCTCCTCTCTGTGGCAGTCCCTCCAACATCGGAAGACTGCTATTGTGTCTCCCCTGGTTCTTCTCTTCACTAGACTAGCCATGCCCAGTTCCTGCAACCGTTCTTCGTATGTTTTAGTCTCCAGTCCCCTAAACAGCTTGGTTGCTCTTCTCTGCACTTTTTCTAGACTCTCAACATCTTTTTTATAGTGTGGTGACCAAAACTAGATGCAGTACTCTAGGTGTAGTCTTACTAGGGCTTTATAGAGTGGTATTGGTACCTCCCTTGATCTTTACTTACTTTACTTTACTTTACCCCCAGACTAAGAGGTGGAATGTCTGGACCATCCTTGGGAGGCAACATCAATAGCCACTCGGTCTTGTCTGGATTGAATGCAAACTTGTTCGCTCCCAACCAGACCCTGACAGCCTCCAGGCACTGGCACATCACTTCAACTGCTTCGCTGAGTTGGCATGGGCGGACAGATACAATTGAGAATCGTCCGCATATTGATGGTATTTAATTCTGTGCCGGTGTATGATCTCACCCAGTGGCTTCATGTAGATATTAAATAGGAGGGGGGACAGGACCGAACCCTGCAGCACCCCATATTTGAGGGGCCTAGGGTTCGATCTCTGTCCCCCAACCAACACCGACTGCGACCTATCCGAGAGGTAGGAGGAGAACCCCTTAAGATGGTGCCTCCCACTCCCACCTCCCATAACTGTCGCAGAAGGATACCATGGTCAATGGTATCAAAGGCTGCTGAGAGGTCAAGAAGCACTAGGATAGAGGCAAGTCCTCTATCCCTGGCCCGCCAGAGATCATCGATCAGCGCGACCAAAGCAGTTTTGGTGCCGTAACCAGGCCTGAACCTGACTGAAAGGGATCCAGATAATCTGTTTCATCCAAGGTCCATCGGAGTTGAAAGGCCACCACCTTCTTGACAACCTTCCCTACGAATGGGAGGTTGGAGACTGGGCGATAGTTGTTCAAAATGGCTGGATCCAGGGAAGGTTTCTTAAGGAGGGGTCTCATCACCGCATCCTTTAGGGGGTGCGGGAAGGATCCCTTCCAAAGAGAGGTGTTAACAATCCTCTGGAGCCAGCCACATGTTACCTCTCTGCTGGTCGAGACCAGCCAGGAGGGACACGGCTCCAATAAACAGGTGGAGGCACTCACCGCTCCCATGGCCTTCTCCACTTCCTCAGAAGCGACAAGTTGAAACTCGCTCCATAAAATCCGATCAAGACCTTCCCCAGCACCTCGGCTGGTACCGTCCAAGTGGAGTCCAGGTCTGTCCGAATCACCGAGCGATTTTATCCGACAGAAACTGAACAAATTCCTCAGCTCTACCCTGTAGAGGTTCATCTGCATCTCTCCCTTTCAAGAGGGAGCAGGCCTATCCTAAACAGGGCTGGCTGGGCAGGATTTGCGGAGCAATAAGAGTGGAAAAATGTGCACATTTTGTCCCCCCGTCTCACCACTAGATTAAGTCCTAATAAAGGCTCTTAAGTGTGTTCGGTCGGAATTTAGAGTACTAGCACTCCAGCGTCGCTTAGGCATCTCTTTTGGTGCTTCATCTCCCGGAGTTCCTCCGGTGAACCAAGGAAGCCCTCTTGGATCCAATGCCGCGGAGGAGGCCGTAAAGGCACAATCCGGTTTTAGAGCCTCCGCCACCGCTGTATTCCAAGCAGCGACAAGGACTCCGCCGGACTGTGGGCCAGAGAGGCAGGTATCTCATCAAGTGCCGTCTGAAATCCCATAGGGTTCTCAGATGCCTGGGGCAGAACCACCTAATCGGTTCCACCTCCCTACAGTGGGGGATTGGTTTTCCGAAAGTCAAGCCTCAATAGGAAGTGATCTGACCATGACAAGGGCAAGATCTTAATGCCATTCAAATCTAGATCACGTCTCCACTGCTCTGAGAGAACACGAGGTCGAGCGTGTGGACTTGCTGTATGAGTCAGCCCCTGAATTACCTGGGTCAAGTCCATGGCTATCATGGAAGCCATGAACTCCTGTGTTCCATCAGAGCGTTCGCCGAGCGACGGCAGGTTGAAATTCCCCAGCACTATAAGTCTGGGGAACTTGACCGCCAGCTTGGCTACTGACTCGAGGAGCACAGGCAGGGCTGTTGTAATGCAGTTGGGAGGTAGGTACGTTAGTAACAAACCCACTTGACCCCCCAAGGTCCAACTTCACCAGAAGGGACTCACATCTGACAATCTCTGGAGCAGGGATCCTACGAGAAACTAATGACTCTCAGATGATGACTGCCACTCCCCCACCCCATTCTCTGGTGTCGCAACTGGTGAAAGCACCCGAACCCTTCTGGGCACATTTCAGTAAGGGGGACTCCTCCCTCATGGCCCAGCCAGGTTTCAGTAATACATGCCAGATCTGCCCCCTCGTCTAACATTAGGTCCTGGACGAGGGGAACTTTATGAACACAGACCTGGCATTTAGCAACAGCAGCCTGAGACCAGGGCCCTGGCAACTCTCGCCATCTGCTCCTGGAGTGGAGCTAACAGGGCCGGAAGGGGGGATCGCTGTAATGTAGTGAACCCTCCTTCCCTGGTAATGGCTAGCCCTATAGCTCCCGTCAAACCTGCCTCTCCCAACTATGACCGGGATGCACCGGCCCATCCCTGCACCCATAGGCCCCACTTCCCCTCCCATGGCCTCCGTTCTCCCCGGCAGGCCATTCATACCACACATTCTGGGATGAGAGGTGGATCCGGCCCCCCATCCACTTCTGCTTCTGCACTCAGTGGAGGGGGCACCAGGCTGCACTCTCAATCCCCTCATACATACCGGCCAAGCATTCTCCGCATGCATACCCCACCAATACTAAAATATACAGAGATACAGTATATAAAATTACGATAAATTAAAATGCGTGGGACCACTCAACACATACATACCACATACATTCCACACACATTCCACATACAAAGTTTGCGCAGCTGTAGCTGTTGTGTGGCGTCTATACACGGGTTCGTAAAGAGTTCAGGTGATGGAATTTAATGGTGATATAAAGAGGGATAGTTCGACTTCTCTCCTTCCTGTAGAATAAGATGTATGACAGGGGGTCCAGAAATCCAAGTGGCCTCCTAAGCATCGACAGGCGGCAGTGGTCACACCAATTTGGCAGGTCGCAAGTCCAAAGTCCAGGTCGTAAATCCAAGTGAATCCAAATCAGCATCTGTGAGCAGGGGGAGCCCGATGATAAGAAGGAGAAACCCCGTAATCTTGAGGACAGGCAGGGGAGAGGCCGCACCGCAGGGAAGGCCAAGTCTAGTGGAATGGAGGGGGGGTGCCCAAAAGGCCGCGGGCAACGATAAGTAGCAAGCTGCCTGATCTTATCGAGCACCATGTCAGGCTAAACCACCCCCTCGTTGAAACAGCCTGATATAGTCCGAGGGTCCCAAAACAAGAGCAGAAGATGTCAACAAGGATGTTTAAAAAGATGTTAAAAAGAAAGACGGCCAGGCCCGTTGCATGTTGTAAACCGATTGGAAACAGAGGCAGGGGGGTGGTGGTCAGGGAGGCTGCGGCAGCGGCAAGCAGACCAGCTGTCCGACCCCCTCCAGTGCCACTCTACACCAAACACCTCCTCTCTGTCCAGTAGTAATGCTGCAACAATCCAATATGTTCCAGGACCCCTCCCAGTCAGAAGGAGAAACAGGGGCCCGGACTGTAAAGGCCATCGGAGACGGTGCTGTCAGTGCGGCGGCGCCATTTTTGCTCTCTCTTCTCGCGCCGAACGCTATGAAGGTTGTCCTGAGCAGCCGTGTGGGCTGGGAGCCGCCCACTAGCGGCGACCCCCCAAGATAGGCACCTGCTCGGATCTGCCAGGCTCTCGCTCTACCGGTGAGACCCCTTCTGCATGCTCTCCGAGCTAAATTACCCGTTTTCTTGATGTTTTTTCGCTCTCCCGGTCAGCGTAGAGAAAGCTGCGGCCATCACGCTTGCACATGCGCATCTTGATAGTATCCCTCTATTAATGCAACTTAGAATTGCATTGGCTTTTTGGCTGCCACTGCAATTTTGTCTACAGTCCCCTAATCCTCTTTGTTGCTGTTCTCTGCACTCTTTCTAGCATCTCAACATCTTTTTTGTATCATGGTGTTCAGAACTGGATCCAGTATTCCAAGTGTGATCAGAATGCTTTCTGCCATGGACATGCAATAGAATTCCTGGTATGCTTAGAACTATGAACTTGCCACAATTTCAAAGAGGCCAACCTAAGAAGTCTCCAGTTGGGCCCAAAATGTCAAATATTTAACATAACTCATGCCAGTACAAAACAGAGATTAACAGATACATCCAAGCCCTCCAATAGTCATATGGGAATCCTCAAAACGTATACCAATTGGGGAATTTTCCACATTTATTATTCCCTGTAGGCTCATTGGTATTTTCACCATCTATGAATGTCACTATTAATCTGTGTTATGCAGGTAGAAATGGTCCAGTTTACCAGAAGCACTTTTCTTAGCAATTATTCCTGAGTACTTAGTGGAATATTTTTTTTAAAAAAAAATGAAATTTCATTTGTTAATATTTCCATGTAGCTTGTTGGTAAGATTTTAGATTTATTCCAATATACAATATGACCAGAATATTCACATATTGCTATACTCTCCACAAAATGAGATAAAGAGCTCTGCTAATTATTTAAAAGCCCTGTAATATTATCAGCATAAAATAATAATTTATGCTCTATTTCAGATATGATTTATGCAGGCAGGACAAACAGCAAGAAATGGAACATTATCAAAGAGAAATCCAACATAGAATTAAGGAGAAATATCCTGTCAGTAAGAACAATTAATCAGTGGAACAGCTTGCCTCAAGAAGTTGTGTGTGCTCCATCACTGGAGGTTTTAAGAAGAGATTGGACAACCATTTGTCCAGAATGATACAGGGTCTCCTGCTTGAAGAGAAAGTTGGACCCAAAAATCTTCAAGTTCTTTCCAACTCTGCTATTCTGTATTCCTTAGACACATTGCTATTGCAGGATTATCACGATGATGATGATGATGATGATATGATGATGAGGATGGAGGAGGATGAGGAGGAGAGGAGGAGAGAGAAGAAGAGAGAGAAGAGTAGAGAAGAGAAGAGAAGAAGAAGAGAAGAGAGAGAAGAAGAAGAAGAAGAAGAGAAGAAGAAGAAGAAAGAGAAGAGAGAAGAGAAGAAGAAGAAGAAGAAGAAGAAGAAGAAGAAGAAGAGAAGAAGAAGAGAAAAAAGAAGAAGAAGAAGAAGAAGAAGAAGAGAAGAAGAAGAAGAAGAAGAAGAAGTAGTAGTAGTAGTAGTAGTAGTAGTAGTAGTAGTAGTAGTAGTTTCTTCATGTTTAATGAATAATGCACATGCTTTAATCATGTCCTTGCATTGACTGGATATTTTTATTATGGTGAAACAGGTTCTTGGACTTAAAGGTGCTAAAGCACAGATAGTTTTTGATTTACCACCACAATTGGATTCTATTGTTAAGTGAGATGGCCATTAATTAAGTCATCATGTGACTGCACCCAATTTTATGGACTTTTTTTTTGCCCTGATCATTAACCGAATCTGTTTTTTCCTCACTGACTTATTTGTCAGAAGTTGTCTGGGTAAGTTGCAAATCGCAATAATGCACCTCAAGGATGCTACAAATGCTGTAAATACAAAAACGGTTGACCATGGGATGCTACAATGGTCGTAAGTGTATGGACCAGTCTTAAGACACTTTCTTCAGTGCTGCCATAACTTCAAACTAAGCAAATGGTCGTACGTCAGGGACTATCTATAATGTGTTAATTATATACCACAAATTGGAATCTATGACATATGAATGACTCTACCATGCCTAGATTATTGCTAATAAGATCATCGCAATTACTAGAAAGACAGTTGTTTACCAAATCTAAAAGTTGATTTTTAAAAGTTGTCAAACTCAACCCTTGGCATTGTCTCCCTATCAGGATTAAGGAAATCCTGGACAATACGACTCCATGAGGACAAGATTTGATTTGTTGCATGAAAAATGAACTCCAGTAATGTCACACTGTTGTAATAATTGTCACTTAGGGTTTTTTTTTTTTTTTTTTTTGCGACTTTGGTTGGTTTATTTGCATCATATATTCTTGTGTGTCGTGCATTTTCTATTTTGTTTTTCTTCTGTGCCATAGTTATATTAAAGCAGTAAAACTGAGAGAATGGAACAAGCATGACTTATGGCCTATTGTACTTCTCCCCCCCCCCTTTTTCATCTTCTTATTAAACTAAGAGATTACATCACCCATATTTGCACAGTCTTTTTTTTTTAACACAAAAAATACATTTCTCATTTTCTCCACATAGAAATGAATTTCCCTTAACGCCAGGCTCCTTCACAATGGCAGGCAATATGCAGCACCAGACCTGGTTGAGACAGTCACGTAGATCTCCCTGCTGGAAACCGCAGGGGCTCAGGCTGTGGACCCCCACCAGCTCCCTCCCATTAATTCCTACCCCCTCTGAGAGCCGGAGCCAAGAAAACAGAGAGAAAACAGAGAGGAAACCGAGCCCAGCCCACCTCCACCTCCAACCTTGATGTCTGTTTTTGTTGTGATAAGAAGCATCAAGAAAAACCATGGAAGGCACGCAAGGCTAATTTCCCCATGGAATTTTTAAAGGTGCCATTAAAACTCAATTTCCCCAAAGAGATCTCTCTCTCCCCCCCCCCCACCCTTTTCCAGCAAAACAAGGAGGTATGTCAAGTGAGGACATCTGAGTTACAGAATTCACAATTTGCTAGATAGGACAAGAACCAGCTCTGTGGGCTCCTTAAAAGATTAACAGAGTTGGAAGGGACCTTGTAGGTCATCCAGTCCAATGCCCTGCTCAAGCAGGAGACCCTACACCATTTTCTGACAGAGGGCAGTCCAATCTCTCTTGAAAGCTTCCAATGATAAAGCTCCCACAACTTCCGAGAGCAACTTCTGTTCCATGGGTTGATTGTTCTCACTGTCAGAAGTTCCTCCTTATTTCTAGGTTGAATGATTCACTTGAATCTCTTGAATCTCTCCATGGTCAGTTTCTATCCGTTATTCCTTGTCTGGCCTCTGGATGCTTTGTAAAATAGTTTGACCCCCCTCCTCTTTATGGCAGCCCCTCAAATATTGGAAGACTGCTATTATGTCTCCCATGGTCCTTCTCTTCCCTAGACTACCCATGCCCAGTTCCTGCAACTGTTCTTTCTATGTTTTAGTCTCCAGTCCCCTAATAATCCTCATTGCTCTCCTCTGCCCTTTTTCTAGAGTCTCAACATCTTTTTTATAGTGTGGTGACCAAACTGTCTGATATCCCTTCTGCAGCCAAACCAGCTGTGGTCTAGAAGTGAAGCTGGCTCTCCTTCCCCCTCTGAAATAACTGGAGAATCATTGAGGGGAGGACAGTTGTCTCAATGAAGACAAAGAAGATAACATCTCCACATCAAACCACAATTCGAGTCACGTCTATGTAATTTCCTTGGCACAATATGAACATAATATGATGAATGGATGGATGGATATGATTAATATCCTATCACTTCCTCAGTTGGTCCAAGTGGCTCAAATTGGGACTAGTCTTCTGCTCATAACAAAACTACAGGCTAGGATCAGCTGAAAAGCTCTCCTTAGACTTGGTCCAACACCTTAACCAATAAACTACTAGTCCTCATTCTTTTCCTCCTGTCAACAAATCATTGAAATGACAGTCAAAGACTCCTTCAGGGCAAACTTTCAGTGGGAGATTCAATTCAAGCCATCAAATGTGACTGAATGTAATAATGCCAAAGTTCCCTTAATCAATTGGAAAACAGAAGCAAATCAACCCCACTTCTCAATCAAACTGGACTGAAGACCCGGATCACATCAGCAATTCAACCTAGACTAGTGATTGCAAACCTTTTTCACCTCAGGTGCCAAAAGCATCCATGTGCATGCTATTGCACCCATGCATGTGCCCACCCCCATAATTTAATGCCCCCATGCCCCCTGTGCATGCTGTGTAATCACCCCCCTGCTTCCCCATGCTGCCTGCATCGCTTCTTGGAGCCTGGGGAGAATGAAATCGGCCTCCTCCCAAGAGGCTGGAAACAGCCCGAGTTGCCCGTTGGGACATTTTTTCTCCCTCCAGAGGCTTCAGGGAAAACAGTCCAACGTGCAAACCGGAAGCCCATTCCCAAACTTCCAGTTTGCACATTGGCGGTTTTTCGCCCTCCAGAGGCTTCAGGGAAGCCTCTGGATGGCAAAAAACGGCCAAAATCAAGGCTGAAAATGAGCTGGCATGCACTGGAGCTGACAGGGCAATGCCTCGTGGGCCTTCTGAAATGGCTCATGGCCTAGACAAGCTGGTTTGCAACCTACTATTGGTACTTTTTTAGTTCACTTCCATCAAAGGCTTTTTATGCTATGGCAGTTACCTCTCCAGGCAAAGATGTGTGGCATGAGGCTGTCCACCACACAACTGCTGCTTCTCAAGCATTCTTCCTGGACAACTCCAGAAACCATCATTGGAGAGCATTTACATGTTTGGATGGTAAGTGCCAAGGTCAGTCCAACACTTAGCAATACCTACTTTGTGGTCACACATATTACATTGGACAGCAAGAAGGGTGATATATTAGACAAACAAACGATCCTTTGGGATGACCTTCTCCATTTAGGTACTACCTATCCAGTAGTGAGATTCAGTCAGTTCGCACCTATTGGGAGAACCAGTTGTTAACTTTCTAAGCAGTCTGGAGAACGGGTTCTTGGAAGAAATCTCCTTTGTTTTTTTTACACTTTACAGGGCTAATCCTGTAAGCAAGGCAGAAAAGAAACCTTCTGGGGTTGTTTCTAGCCTAATCTTTATTGCCCTGCTTACAGAAACTGCCTCTCCGGTTAACCCTTATTACGTTGTAACAGCTAAGGTGAAGCGCCCATCGACCTGAGTGACGTTGAGTTGGCCATGCCCACCCAGTCACATGACCACTGAGCCCCGCCTACCCTGCTGGTCATTAGGGCAGAGAACCGGTTGTTAAATTATTTGAATCCCACCACTGTACCTATCCTACATGTGTAACAAAGTCAGGGTGATTTGGTGCCACCTTGTAGGAGTTGGGGGATTTGGGACTCTTCTTTCTGGAAAAACAGGCACTTCAGATCAGGTCAGCTCTACCTCTGAAGTTGTGGGAAACTGTGGAAGACCGTTCTCTTTTAGATAAAGTCTTTTAATAAGGCAGCAATGTATTTCTATTTTTATCAAGACATGCTCATCTTTGTTACAGCCAAAAGGCCAGCTGTATTAACGGTTAACCAGCCAAATAAAATGCCTCATCACTAATTAATACAGTCCTATTAAAGTTTAGATATATTCCACTAACATGTAGTAAATGATGCAGCTGGACTTTTTGCCAATCCCCTATCTGAGGCTGCAAGTTATTAAACACATTTTACTGCACTGAGAGTACAGAAACATATTCCTTCTTACTGATAAGAGCAGAGAAGAATAAAACAGATCCGAATGGCTTGTAAATTTTGATAGAATTTGAAGAATGCATTTAAACCCAACTACCTCTATAAAATCACAATATAAAAAAATTCCAAGAAAATCATTTTTCAAATATGTTTATCTTACTTATGATATGATATTGTTAGGGTTTTTTTTTAACTGGCAGTTGCCTAGAGCTGGTGAAGTAGGCTGTATATAAATGAGCTGCTGAGAGAACATCTGAAGCAGCACCAGACATGGGAGGAGAAAACACAGCAGGGCACTACATGGGATGTAGACAGACAGACAGACATTGGGAATTCCTACCAATGGCTTGAGAGGACTGGACCCCATTGAGGTACTGATCATAGGGGCAGAAGAACAGGCATTAAGCACCAGATTCATGGAAGCTGGGGTCTACCTTACCAGACAGGACCTGAGGATGTGCAAACTATGCAGAGAGGCATCAGAGACCGTGTAAAACATAAGGGTAGGATATAAGATGCAGGCAGCACCAGCATACAATGAATGGCACAGGCAAGTAGCTGGCATTATGTACAGGAACATCTGCACAGTGTAAGGGCTAGAGCCGTGATGGTGAACCTATGGCACATGTGCCAGAAGTGGCATGCAGAGCCCTCTCTGTGGGCACGAGTGCCATCTACAGCTACTCTTCTGGTGGGCATGCATTAGTGATGGGTTGCAGGCGGTACACCTGGTACAGGCATACCAGAACCTGCCTGGAGTACTGGATGCCATTCCGGTACGGTGCTCTGGAGGGCCCACCTGCCCGCCCCAGCTCCTTACTGGTCTTTTAAGTCTTCGGGGCTTCCTCGCATGTGCACAGCACATACAGCTTCTGTGCGATGCTCCACTGAGCAGCTGGAGCATCACGGAGGTTCACGGAGGCGCTAAGATACATGCGCGCGCTGCGCACATCCATGTGGATGCCACTGGGCCCATTCCAACCGTACCAGTTGGAATGGGATCCGGAACCCACCACTGGCATGCATGCTGGCCAGCTGGTCTTCATGCATGCCAGAGCACTGGAAACCTGAAGATCAGCTGGTTGGCATGCACATGCCTGTTTTATGGATGTTTTCAGGCCGTTTTCTGGTCAGTTTTGGCCTGAAAATGGCCCCAAAATGGCCTGAAAATGCCCCCATGCACAGGTATGTGCATGCTGACCAGCTGGTCTTCAGTTTCTGGTGCTCTGGCATGTGCATATGCACACACATTCCGATTTGGGCACTCGGTACTGAAAAGTTTTGCTATCACTGGACTAGAGCTACCCAAGTCCAGGTGGGAGATTCCACAGAAGGCTGGGGTGAATAACAGGGTTAAGATCCTTGAGGCTTCCAGATCAGACAGGCAGGCAGGCAACCAGACTTCCTGGCAGTAGACAAGGATCAGAAGAAGTGGTGATGACAGATGTAACAATGGCAAGTGACAGCAACATGATGAAGAAGGTGTGAAGAAGGTGTATGAGAACTGGAGAAGTACCAGGGCCAGGAGGAGGAATTGGAGAGGATGTGGAAAGTCAGTACCAAAGTGGCTTAGTGATGGTAGGAGCACTTGGGGGTCGGAAAGTGATTTCAACAGATTCCCGGAAGAACATCAGAGCTCTGTAACGCGCTCTACATGGGGCTGCCCTTGAAGAGTGTTCGAAGACTTAGTCCAGAACACAGCCGCACGAGCGATTGTGGGTGCACCCAGGTACACCCCGTCACACCTATCCTCCGCGAGCTGCACTGGCTTCCCATTGATCTCCGGACACGCTTCAATGTGCTGGTCGTCACCTATAAAGCCCTACATGGCATCGGACCTGGGTACCTGAGAGACCGCCTCCTGCCGATTACCTCTCATAGACCGATTAGATCTCACAGGTTAGGCCTCCTCCGGATTCCATCTGCCAGTCAATGTCGGCTGGCGACTCCCCGGGGGAGAGCCTTCTCTGTTGCAGCTCCGGCCCTTTGGAACGGACCTCCTCGTGGAGATCCGGACCCTTACTACCCTCCCGGCCTTCCGCAAAGCCATCAAGTCCTGGCTGCTCCAGCAGGCCGGGGGGCTTGTGAAATATCCAGCCCCACGGTAACTTTGAATGTTGTATATTTTAAAGTGTTGTTTTGTTTATTTATCCCCTTCCCTTGTTTATTGTGAGCCGCCCGGAGTCCTTTGGGAGTGGGCGGCATACAAGATCAATAAACTACTACAACTACTACAACTCTCCATCCAAGAGTAGAGTGTTAGGAGCACCCAAGATCCTGCGCAGAACTCTCAGACACCCAGGGTATGTGCTGTATAAAATTTTATTTTTTTTCCTTTCATAGGCATTCAAAAATATGAATTCTTGTAAATACTATCAACATATATCTATTAAGTATTGACATTTATCACAATCTTCTTACAAATATAGAAAACACAGTTGGGGTCACTTTATTGCCACTCCATATTGCCATCTTGTTTCGCAACAACCCTGCTCCTTCCGTCTTCTCAACCTCCCTTCTCTAAATTCTCCTTTCCTCCTATCCTTCCTCTTACCCCTTTCCCTTCCCTTCCCCCCACTCCTCCTCTCTTCTCCTCCTTACCATCTCTCCTACTCTTACTTACAGGGCTCTGGTAAAGAACCTGAGTGTCAGGATTCCAAATAACATCCAAAATTAAATCAGAGTCCAAGGCAAAGTATTGCTCAAAGTTCCAATTTATTCACAGATGTGCCAACGTCACTCTCTTAATAAATTGGAACTTTGAACAATACTTTGCCTTGGACTCTGATTTAATTTTGGATGTTATTTGGAACTCTGACACTGAGTTTAAGGAACACACAGATCACCCATAAGTGTTAGAAGGGAATTTTTATATTCTAAGTATATTGTAGACATATATGTACAGTATTTGTATGTATGCACAGCTTCAGTAGGCTATATATAAAAATAGACACATTTTTTTTAAAAAATAATCATATTTACAAGGGTATATATCATTCTTCAATCCCATCAATAGGCAATATTTTTGGGAGTGCACAAAAGCTAGGGCTTTTGGCACCAGATAAAGTATTTGGAAGAGATGCTAAATGAAAGGATGGATTTGAGATCAGAATTATTTCTACTAGGGTCACAAAAGAAAAAACATGGCAAAGGTGGACTATATTTAACGCAGCATATTTTAACAGCGGCAAGATTGGTTTTTGCACAGAAGGAAAAATACACAGACTCCCTTGGAACAAGAAATAATAAGTAAGATACTGACATGCACAGAAATGGACAGATGACTCTAGAGCTCAAAGACAAGAGGAGATGGAATATCATGAAATCTGGCACAAATGGTACCGATGGTTTAAAAACGAGGGAAGAAAGGTTGGGACAGAAAAACATGAACAAGTTAATAATTGGAAAATAGGGTATTAAAAAGATGTGATAGGTAGGAATCAGATATGTATTGTATGGTTAGTAATTATGCAAAAGAAAAGATCAATGGACAGGTAATCTGACCAAGTACACATATCTATGTAATGAAAAAAAAATGTAATTGTAAGATCCAATCATTATATGGAAATTGTTTATGCCAGAAATGCTGCATTATGTCCAATGTTTTTTAATGTTTATCTAATAAAAATTTTTTTTTAAAAAAGGCAATATTTTTTTCACTTTTTTTAAACTTTCCCCTTAATTTGCTAAATAGAGTGGATTTCATCTCGGAGAAGGTAGGCTCCTTACCAGTGTTTAAAGGCTTCTGTGCTTCCGCACAGGTCCATGGCGCATACAGCGCCTGCATGATGCTTCGCGGAGCAGCTGGAGCATCATGGAACATCATGGAGGCGCTAAGACACATGCGCGTGCTACACACGTCATGAGGACGCTGCCGGCCCCATTCCAACCGTATCGGTTGGAACGGGATTTGAAACCCACCACTGGTGAGCAAGATGGTGCACTCATCATTTTCACTTGAATCATGCATGTATGGGACACACAAAAAAATGTGTGATGCCCATTAAAAAAGGTGTTTTGATTGCACTCTTGTGCCCACCCTCTTGATTTCCTTGACTACCCATTGTGAATACCCTGATCTCTTAGATTTTGCTAAAGATAATGTGACAAAATCTTGAAGGGCTCCCAAGGTAATTTTTCTGCACAACTAAGATTTAGTGTTTGATTCTCTTTCTTGTGGTTCCATTCTCCTGAATTATATGAATCTCTTCTGCAAGCCCTATCTTCTACACTAATGTCTGTATAGGGCCTAGAGTAAGGTGACCAGATTTTCAGATGGAAAAGAGGGACACCCTTGACCGGGGGGGGGGGGGGGGGGGGGGGGCTTGATTAAAAAAAATTTTTTGTCAAAAGGTCACCCCAGGACACTGAAACCAGCATAAATACGAATCTGTTGCCAAACAAAATTTTGATCACGTGATCATGAGGATGCTGCAACGGTCGCTAAGTGTGAAAATGGTTGCAACGGTCGCTAAGTGTGAAAAATGGTCGCAACGGTCGCTAAGTGTGAAAAATGGTCATCAGTCACTTTTTTCAATGCCATTGTAACTTTGGTCACTAAATGTTTTCCCCCTCCTCGAGACTCCTCACTTCTTCCTTCATTCCTCTTGCTTATCTACCTTCACCTTATCTGTCTTCTGCTCTTTCCCTCTCTTCCTTCCTTCCTCCCTCCTTCCATCCTCTTCTTTCCTCACTCACTCCCTTCCTCCTTTTTTCTCTTCCTTCCTCCTTCCATTCTTTATACGATATAAAATTCAATGAGGGTGAAAACACACAAAATCTGGCAAAGCTGCCTTGCACCAACCTGGCCTGCCCATAGAATAGCAGCCACTTTGAGACACATAAACCTGGTCTGAACATATTGCATCACAAAGATTTGCAAAGATCACATTTGCAAAAAGGAACATTTCTTGTAGTAAATACATTTTATAAACAATTTAAAAGTAAAAATCCCCCCAAAATAATAAAAAGGTATTCTATAAATAAAAGAAATCCTTAAAACCATTGTTAAGTATTACACCAGCAATAATTTATACTGTCACCATTTCAAACTATCATCAGAAATACGAATCTGTTGCCAAACATCAACATTTTGATCGCGTAACCATGAGGATGCCACAACGGTCGCTAAGTGTGAAAATGGTCGCTAAGTGTGAAAAATGGTCATCAGTCACTTTTTTCAATGCCATTGTAATTTTGGTCACTAAACAGCCATGTTCCTGACTTAACAACCACCATGATTCACTTAACGTGGCAATAAAAGGTCGCAAAATGAGGCAAAAATCATTTAACAAACGTCTCCCTTAGCAACAGAAATTGGGGGATCAATCCTGGTCGTAAGTCGAGGATTACCGGTAGCCAATTGCAAAAGGCAACTTTACTTGGAACAGGTGAGATTGTGCCCGGATCCCTTTCATGCCAACATCCCATCCTGTCCATGGGGAGAACTCCACAGGCGGACAAAAGCCCCAATCCCCTCTCAACCTCCAGCTGACTCTGCCATCCGCCTAACCACACATGCCCCTCAAAGGCAAAACTCAGGGGGCTGAATTCTACAGGGGGAGGAGTAAAGGGGGGATTTGAGGGGCAGCCCAAAGCACCATCTGTCTAAATTTGCATCAGGCAGGCAGTAACATTTTCATAGACCATGATCAGAGGAGCAGCTGATCCTATGGAGAGACTCCTCCTGCATTCAGTCCCAGGCCTACAAGTGGACGTACCCTTCCTTCCTTCCTTCTTTCACCTTCCTTCCCTCCCTCCCTCCCTCCCTCTTTCTTCCTTCTAGCCTTCCTTCCTTTCCATTCTTTCTCCTTCCTTCCTTCCTGTTGCCTATCTGCCTTCTGTCTTTCTGCACTTTAGATCTCTCTTCCTCCTTCCTTCCTCTTTCCATCCTTTCACCAAAAATCAGGATGTTTTATTAGCATCAGCATCATTCTGCTGAAAATGCCAGATTCTGTGGTACTTCTGGATGAGATTTAGAAAATTACAGAGACATGAGGAACCATTATATAATTTCACTTGGCAAAACTCTGATTAAAATAATAGCAACAAAATGTAAGGTTTTTTAATTTTAAAACTCTAGCAAAACATAGATTTATTTCCAGTTTAGTTAATTAATGCCATTATAAACAGGAATGCAATTGATTAAATAAAAATGACTTTTTCTTTTATTAAGAATACTTATTCTACACTAAACTAGAAAATATTTCATAGGCCCTTCAACAAGTTTGTTACAAATTTTCAGGATTGCATGCATTCTTGAAACTGATACCATGTAATGTTAAAAGCAGATCACTAACTAAGTACACTAAAACCATGTTTAATTATTTGCTACTTGAGGCCAATAGCAATGATGAAGAAATTTCTCTCATCCTCAGTGACAATATTTTTAGGGCCAAAAATAAAACTCTGTATATTGGATCTGTTGAATGGAGAAAGGCCTGCCCCCCCCTCCCCCAAATGAGATACCTTCCACGATAATAGGAGAGGAGAGCCTGGAGACAGCAATCACAAGGCAGAACGTAGCTAAGAGAATGGGGCAGCTAAGAGAACGGGGCGGGGGTTGGGAGAAGGCATGGGACTGGCTGGGGAAGGAGGGAGGGAGGGAGGGAGGGAGGGGGAGAACATGAGTGTGTGTATCCCTCCTTCCTTCAGCCCAACACTCTTGCTGGCATTCTGGCCAGACGAGAGGGACTGCAGAGGGTCTAGGGCAGCGAGCCATTCAATCAATGGGAAACTTGCCTCTTGGAAGGAATGACCCGGTTTGGCTCCCACTTTCAACAATCAAACAGAGAAGCGAAGAGGCAGGACAGACGAAGCGGGAGCCAAGCCGGGCTAGAGTGTTGGGCTGAAGGAAGGAGGGATACACACACTCGTGTTCTCCCCCTTCCTCTCTCTCTCTCTTTCTCTCAAATGGCAAATCGCTGCTGGGAGCCCGGTCTCATTTGGGGGAGGGGGAGGAAGCAAGCCTTTTTCCATTTCAAGGAGCTGCCGCTCCTCCCCCCCACCTCTTAGAAGTCCAGCCAGCTGCCTGCCAAGCTCTCCACGGAGACTAGTATCCAGCCGGATTTCTTGAATCCCCGCGTGTGTGCGCAAGGCAGCTAGGCAGGCTCTGCTTGGGAGGACCAGGCTATGGAGGGCATAGCATGGTCATCTCAAGCGAAGCTCCCCTCCCCCGCAAACTGCATTGCCCACACGCGCGGGGATTCAAAGTATCCAGCCGGATTTCTTGAATCCCCGCGTGTGTGCGCAAGGCAGCTAGGCAGGCTCTGCTTGGGAGGACCAGGCTATGGAGGGCATAGCATGGTCATCTCAAGCAAAGCTCCCCTCCCCCGCAAACTGCATTGCCCACACGCGCGGGGATTCAAAGTATCCAGCCGGATTTCTTGAATCCCCGCGTGTGTGCGCAAGGCAGCTAGGCAGGCTCTGCTTGGGAGGACCAGGCTATGGAGGGTATAGCATGGTCATCTCAAGCGAAGCTCCCCTCCCCCGCAAACTGCATTGCCCACACGCGCGGGGATTCAAAGTATCCAGCCGGATTTCTTGAATCCCCGCGTGTGTGCGCAAGGCAGCTAGGCAGGCTCTGCTTGGGAGGACCAGGCTATGGAGGGCATAGCATGGTCATCTCAAGCGAAGCTCCCCTCCCCCGCAAACTGCATTGCCCACACGCGCGGGGATTCAAAGTATCCAGCCGGATTTCTTGAATCCCCCGCGTGTGTGCGCAAGGCAGCTAGGCAGGCTCTGCTTGGGAGGACCAGGCTATGGAGGGCATAGCATGGTCATCTCAAGCGAAGCTCCCCTCCCCCGCAAACTGCATTGCCCACACGCGCGGGGATTCAAAGTATCCAGCCGGATTTCTTGAATCCCCGCGTGTGTGCGCAAGGCAGCTAGGCAGGCTCTGCTTGGGAGGACCAGGCTATGGAGGGCATAGCATGGTCATCTCAAGCGAAGCTCCCCTCCCCCGCAAACTGCATTGCCCACACGCGCGGGGATTCAAAGTATCCAGCCGGATTTCTTGAATCCCCCGCGTGTGTGCGCAAGGCAGCTAGGCAGGCTCTGCTTGGGAGGACCAGGCTATGGAGGGCATAGCATGGTCATCTCAAGCGAAGCTCCCCTCCCCCGCAAACTGCATTGCCCACACGCGCGGGGATTCAAAGTATCCAGCCGGATTTCTTGAATCCACGTGCATGTGGGCAACGCAGCTAGGCGGGCGGGCAACCCGCTTGCTGACACGCTGGACGCGGCAGGGCAGGGGCCCGCGGCCGGGAGCGGCTTCTGGCGGCTACCGGGCGGCGATCTCACACCATCCGCTCGCGGCTCTTAATACTCACCAGTCAGCGCAGCTGCAACCTCTTTCGTCTTTTGGTGAAAGGAAATGGAGACTCGCGCAGACGTGCTGAAAATTTCCAATCCCAGCCAGCTCACTGATTGGCTGGAGTCCAGGCCAATCCAATCAGTGAGCGGGCAGGCTGGGCTGGCTTAAATTTGTAGGTAGGTAAAAGCACACTTTTTTTGGCGCTCGCAGCTCCCGCCCATCAGCTGCTAGCTTGCTGGGCTGGCTCATCGGTAGGATAGAGAACAAAACGATGAGCCAGCCCAGCAAGCTAGCAGCTGATGGGCGGGAGCTGCGAGCACCAAAAAAAGCGTGCCTTTTAAAAGGCGGGCGGGACGCGGGAAAATGCGTTGGAAGGCGGGTGTGTCCCGCCAAAAGCGGGACGTCTGGTCACCTTAGCCTAGAGCAGGGCTCCCCAAACTTGGCAACTGTAAGACTTGTGGACTTCAACTCCCAGAATTCTCTAGCCAGCTGGCTGGAGAATTCTGGGAGTTGAAGTCCAGAAGTCTTAAAGTTGCCAAGTTTGAAGACCTCTGGCCTAGAGAAACAGCCAAGTCATACAAATGCAACTGTCTGTTTGCATGAGGAATAGTGATGCAGCTGAAGCAGTCCTAGGAATACCTGTACAATTTCCACAAAAAGCTCTATCCAGTGACTAAAATGGAAGATAGGAGCAAAGATGTTATGAGGAAGAATCAGTGAATGCAAGCTTAAGTCTTTAGATCCCTCTCACTAGCTCTCCAAGACCAAAGGACTCAAGCTTAAGGAGGAGAAACAAGGCGGCAGCTCCCTTCTTCAAAGCTGCATTTCTTTCATAGAAGTGTCATCTCAAGCGGTTATTCATCATCCTGACTTCTTCAGCATCTGCAGCACACTGCCCCCTTGTGCCAAAGCATGCCCACTGCCTCATTTATCCATGGAGATCCATGGACAATTGAAAAATGCCAAATAATCTTAACCGTCATACTCTCAAAAGCAACAGAAATGTCATGATACAGGAAAACCGGTCATCCACTTAATAATTCACTCAAAAATATTAAAGATTGAGATGACAGATCTTAACCAAATGCCCCTCAGGAACAGCTCTATAGGATGATTTTTCTGAAGATCAGAAGTCATAGAGCCCTCCAATGGATTAGGAACAAACTGTTATGTAGAGCAGGGGTCATCAACCTTTTGGTCCTCAGGGACCATTAAATTCATACTTTTAAATATGAGGGACCAATAATATGATCTGCCTAATGATCATCTGGGTGGGCGTGGCATGGTGGTCATGTGACTGGGTGGGTGTGGCCAACTTGATGTCACTCACATCGAGGGTGCTTTTCTAGCTTCTACTCACCACTCCTTGCCTGCCTGCCTGCCCAGGCTCCTTAGGGCCCCAACAGGAAGCAGTTGCTGGAGCTAAGCAGCCACCATGAGAAAGAATTGGCAAAACAGCTCAGTTCAAATTGGATCTGACCAAGAAGGAGGTTCAGCAGAAGCACCTCACCAAGGACTACAAGCAGAGGGAAGCAGAGGGAAGACCTGCAGGAGTACAAAGCCAGATACTAGCACCTGGAGGCTCAGTGGGCCAAGATGGTCGGTCAGTTCCAGGCCATGATGCAATCCCACTGGAACGAGGCCCTCCGGCTGTTCACCACCAGTGGTGCTTCCTTCCAGCCTTCGCCCAAAGCCCCGCACCAGGAGACTGAAGCAGACTCCAAGTCAGAATTTCTGCTCCGCTCCGATCTGCAGGGGGTAATCCTGAAGGTTACTGAAAGATCTAAAAGAACCAGGAGAGATGGTTTCTCTCCAGCCTTGCCTAGCTTAAGGTGATCCATTATCTTCTGTTCCATGCACAGACTCAATCCACTACTGAAAGAGATTCAAATAGTTTGCTTCTTCTATCTTCTTCTTCTTATCCTTCCTCTCAATGATAGCAATTCACTCTGAGCGGAAAATATTTTTCTCAGGTGGACATCAAAAAACCAGTGGTGGGTTGCTCCCAGTTTGGCCTGGATTGGGCGAATTGGTAGTGGTGATGGTGGGAGGCTTCGCCCATCCACACAGATGCTTTTGTGCATGTGCAGAAGCATTGTGAGCATGTGGACGCATGTGCTCGAGTGAACCAGTAGTAAGCAAAATTGAAACCCACCACTGCAAGAAATGATGGAAATAAAATATGAGAAAATGATTTTAAGAAGAGATTGGACAGTCATTTGTCCAGAATGATATAGGATTTCACGCTCGAGTAGGGGTTGGACTAGGAGACCTCCAAGGTCCCTTCCAACTCTGTTTTTCTCTACTCTGTAAATGAATGGAGACAGATTCTAGTCCCCATTGTATCACACAATGGGTAGTGCAAGAGAGAAATATTTGTCCTGCTGAGGAAGAAAGACACTAAGCACTTCCTTAGAGATGTCCAGCCATATCAAACCTTTTAAGTTGCCTGATAAATTTCCCAGATTGATGTGGCATCAAAGCACACAGATGCCATCCAACTTTCTTTGCACTTCACAGCAGGTAAAATTCACTGGATAAATCAGGGTGAGTGCAGGTGCCTTTATTACATACCTTGAAAATCTGGCCTCACTCTCCTTTTTTCCCTTCTTTTCTATTTTTCTCCAGCGTTCCTCCTTTCTTGCATTTTTTTTGCCTTTTCTTTGATCTCTTTCTTTTGTTCTTTATATTAATGTTTGTTAATTTTTATCCTTTAAAGATTGTATTATTATACACACCCACAAATTAGACAGTGTAGATTGCAAAAAGGATGATGGATGTAACTTTAGAGAGAGGGGTAACAGTCTATTTCTAGCTGCTGTGAAGAATATCGGAAGCCACTTCCTTACATCTTATTTTCTTTCTTTTACATTTTTCTTCAACTTTTCTTCCTTTCTTGCACTTTTTGCTTTTTCTTTGATCTTTTTCTTTTTCCTTCTTTACTTTACTTTCTTCACTTTTCTTCTTTACTTTACTTTGTGTTAGTTTTATGTTCTTGTTTAAAAGTTTTTCTATCGATCTAATAATTTGTCATCTATCTTATCTGATTTACTTTGGACATTTCCCCAAATTCTTAACTGAGAAGTCTGACAAACAGATAATCAACTTTCTAGCCCTCACAGTATGAAGTTGTATGAAGAATGACTAGCAGACTGGAGACTAAAAGATATGAAGAACGGTTGCAGAGCATGGCTAGTCTAGTGAAGAGAAGGACCAGGGGAGACATGATAGCACTAGTCCAATACTTGAGGGGCTGCCACAGAGAGGAGGGGTTCAAGAGGCCAGAGAAGGAATAATGGATGGAAACTGACCAAGGAGAGATTCAACCTAGAAATAAGGAGGAACTTTCTGACAGTGAGAACAATCAACCCATGAAACAAAAGTTCCCTTCAGAAGTTGTGGAAGCTTCACCACTTGAGACTTTCAAGAAGAGACTGGACTGCCATTTGTCAGAAATGATGTAGGGCAGGAGCAGGAGGTTGGACTAGATGACCTACAAGGTCCCTTCCAACCATGTTAATCTGTTAAATCAGGAGCCAACCCATCAGGCTTCACCTTAGTCAGGGCTTCCGCGCATTAGACAGGCACAAAAACCACATAACACTTACATAAGAATCCCATTGCCTTGCTTTGATGTAATCAGGGGAGCAGCTTATTCCTATCAGATCAAAAAAATGCCATTTGTCCGAAATGGTGTAGAATTTCCTACTTGAGCGGGGGGGGGGGGGGGGTTGGATTAGATGACCTATAAGGTCCCTTCCAATCTGTTAAATCCTTGATTTATGACCACAACTGGGCCGTAAGTATTTCTGCTGTTCGTTAAGCAGAGTAGTTTTTGAGTGAGTCATGCCCAATTGTATTATCTTTTGGTTGTTAAGTGAATCACACGGTTATGAATTAAATCCTGGCTTCCCCTATTGACTTATCTTGTCAGAAGTTGGCTGGGAAGTTAATCCCAAGCAATCATGTGACTTTAGGATGCTGCAACCCTGGTAAATGCATGCCAATTGCTGAGCAGCTGGATTTTGATCATATGACCATGCTGCAATGCTTGTAAGAGTGAGTACTTTTTTGGATACCGTTGTAGCTTCAAACGGTCGCTAAAAAGAAAAAAAAGAAAAGAATGGGTACAAATGGAGGGCTACCTCAATTAAGGAATTCAAGCTTCATGTCACCTCAGAAGCTGGAGCCAGCAAAAACAAAACAACAACGAAATGATAATGTAAAACAGTCAAGATGGCAGTTATGTAAATGGATGCAATTTGCATAACTCATGCAAAGTTATTTTTACGCTCTGAATATACTCAAGCTGTACCCAGGCAGGGCAGGCTGTCCCTGAGTTTGAAGCACAGCTAAGGTCTCTGCCTGGAAGATTACAGGAGCCAACAGAAATTAATCTCACAATCAATGGGTCTTATGTCAGACCGGGGGGGGGGGGGGGGGGACAGGACTTTTAGCCTTCCTCCAGCTAATATTGCCTTATTTTCCCCCCTCTCCTCTCTCTTACTTGCAGGATCCTTGCCATCAGAAGGGAACTTCCACCTGCTAAAAGATGTCACCAAGGAGACTAGATCCTACAAGGAAATCAACAGGCACAACAGCCCTGCTGCTTCGCTGTGCCAGGGAGAAATTACATGTTTATTTCAGACTTCAATGTACAGGTTGTCCTCGACTTACAACAGTTCATTTAGTGACAGCACTGAAAAAAGTGACTTATGACAGTTTTTCCCACTTATGACCATTGCAGCATCCCCAGGGTCACCTGATTTACATTGGGATGCTGGACAACTGTCTCACATTTATAACGGTGTTCCAGAATCATATGAGCACCTTTTGCGACCTTCTGACCAGCAATGTCAATGGGGAAGCCAGAGCCGCTTAACAACTGTGTAACTAGTTTAACAACTGCAGTCATTCACTTAACAAATGTGGCAAAAACAGTTGCAAAACGGGGCAAAACCACAGGTGAAATTCAGCAGGTTCTGGAGAAATGGTAGTGGAAATTTTGAGTAGTTCAGAGAACCAGCAAATGCCACCTTTGGCTGGCCCCAGAGTGGGGAGGGATTGGAGATTTTGCAGTATCCTTCCCCTGGCACACCCACCAAGCCACACCCACAGAACCGGTAATAAAAAAAATTGAATTTCACCTCTGGACAAAACTCACTTAACAAATTTCTCACTTAGCAACATCAATTCTGGGCTCAATTGTGGTTGTAAGTGGATAATAAGTAATAAGCAAATGAAAAAAAATCAGCTGAATATTAAATGCCACATAGACATTATGGTATACATAGACAAGATCAGTGGTGGGATTCAGCCAGTTTGCACCACTTTGGGAGAACCGGTTGTTAACTTTCTGAGCAGTTTGGTGAACTGGTTGTTGGAAGAAGTCATTAGGGCAGAGAACCGGTTGTTAAATTATTTGAATCCCACCACTGGACAGGATTCTGCAACTGGACTCCTCAGATGATTGCTGAACAGGCTCAATTGTGGCTGTAGGTTGAGGATTATCAGTACCATCAAAGGCTGTCCATAGCTTTGGTGATTGGGAAGCAAGCCTTCTGTCCACGTTGCTTCAAACCAATGGTGGGATGACTGTTATGCAATGGATTTTTTCCCCAAACTACATTCTTGCCAATATCTGGCCATTCACCTCCATTCTTCCCACCCACCCCCGCCCAAAGTTGCCACCATCTCTGCTTTAATGCATTGCTATCAGCTAAGATGCTATTAGCTGTTTTATGTGCTCTTGCCTTCCCTGTTGTGAACACATCCCAACAGCAGACCAGAAGCTGCTGATTCTGCCTACTTTACCAGAAAGCACTGAAATCAAAGAGGAAAGAATCTACATTGCCAGAATCCACATCGCCGTGGTTCAAGCTTCAGTAACAAGAATAGGATGCTGGACCAGCCAAACCAGTAGGTGGAATGAAATGAAGGAAGTGATTGATAAGTAGCAGCATCAACCTGTCTTCTGGAGCCTCAAATAGGAGCAGGTGCTCCAGGGTCAAACTTTGTGCCAAAGGTTTGCCGATGCAGGCAATAAGTTGGGGCACCAAGGACATCCACACCAGGGGTTCCCAACTCTTGGTCCAAGGACTGGTACCAAGGACTGTTAGGAACTTGGTCCAAGGACTGTTAGGAACTGGGCCATACAGCTGAAGGTGAGTGGCAGGCAAGCGAAACCACAATTGCACAGGATCTAAATTGTGTCCTCCTTCCACCCACCCAAATCCCTGGGGCCAAAAGGTTGGGGACCTGTCACAGTTTGTTGCATAAATTCAAGTCCAGAAGCACATACATATAACTGATGCGGCAGGATTCATTAATTTCTTTATATACATAAGAATAGATGAATAAATGTACAGTACCAACAGGTGGTTCTTCCAAGTAAACACAATGCAGAAGAATTATGGGCAAACACAAGCAGTTAGTTTCATTTTAGCAGACAAGCCCAGACAGACTGCTAGTTTACTTCTCAGAGCAGCAGACTGCTTAAGTTTCTATCTCAATTCTCTGCACAGACTCAGATCTGTTTAAGCTCCCATTGGCTGACTTAGCTGCTATGCCTATTCATTGGTTGACCTTGTTCCCATGTCTCCCCCAATCATGAATATTTTAACAAACTTTGCTTTCAAAAGGGGTGGGACGTCTGTCATGATGTCACTATGCTACTTTGGCATCCTGCTCCTTTGTGGTTACTGCTGTCCACAGATTCTGTGGGACCAGCAACTGTTCTCACACTGGCACTGCCCATTTCTAACTCTCTCACTTCCTCTATCTGCCTAATGTACCTGCAAGGCAAAAAAAAAAGTGATGGATTGTTTTTTCCTTACATGCATCTCTCTATTTATTTCAGTCATGAGAATCATGAGATACGAAAGGGTAGAGAGATTGCTTTAAATATGTATTAGTAGTTAACAATTAAATAATTGCCTTAATTGAAGTAATGCTGCACTAGTTGAAAATATATGAGGCTTAAGGTTGAATTATTAGGTTCTTGGTGCTCTCTGAACATTGTTTTCCTACAGATGTTTTGCTACCAGCCTAGATAATAGCAATAGCACCCATCCTCTTAAATCTCCTTCTGCTTGAGCTTTTTGCAGGAATGATCTGTTCAGGATGTTCCTTTTTGCAGGAACATCCTGTTCAGTGACTGATGCACTTTCAGCCAACAAATGTGGGTGCCTTTTGCTAAGGCTGATCTGAAGAACATCTCGTTACCCTCATCAACTGCCCCAGACCAAGGTGGGTGATGGCACCTATGACTAGGGAAAAATGAGCAAAGGGCAGCACTGAGAGAATATCATCCTCTTCCTATTTTCTGGGGTGGGTCTCCTCAAATTCTGTCTCTCTCAGGGTCCCCAAAGTGATTAACACTGACCTCCATGCATTAGTGGACTATCTAAGGGGCTGATAAATGGCTGGAGGTCAATATGTAGTTGATAAATGATGGAAGGTTCATTGGGATCAATTAATCTTTTGGGGACTCTATAGACTCCATGCCAAACAGTGTTACATAAATTTGAATGCCGAGCCACCAGCAAGGTGGCTCAGTTGCCTTATCAACTGTGAGTTGTTACTGGCCTCCTTTATCTATTATGGTTTATGGCACAGTCAGCCAGATGTTCAGACTGGATTTGGCATTTTTATCCACCTGTAGAATCCTTCCCAAGGACCTGGGATAGACAGATGTGGATGTTTGATGGTATTAAAAGTATCGTTACGGGATGTAAGCTGTTCCAAGTAGAGCTGCCTTTTGCAATTGACTAATGGTGATTTTATCAATACTGATGATATTCAAGTGGTGCTCCAGTTGCTTGGGGATTGCATCCAAAGGCACCTATTACTATTAGTACTACCTTTGCTTTCTTTTGCTATATTATTATTACTAGTATTATGGTTGGTTACAGTCAGCCAAATGTTGTTGTTGATGATGATTTTGTTATTATTATTTGCAGCACTATTAATTACAGTAGTAGTAATTAAATTATTTTCATTTAATAAATGTTTAAGAAGCAATAAACAATCTGAAGGATTTGGTAATCCCTGGTGTAATTGGGCCCCAGCCATTGTCATACCGTGTTTTCCCGAAAATAAGATAGGGTCTTATTTTCTTTTGACCCCAGCAATAAGCTCTTGGCTTCATTTTCGGGGAGGTCTTATTATTTTTGAGGTGCAGGAGGTGGCGAGCGTGGTCACCCCATGGCTGCTGCCATGTTGTAATGTTTTCGGGGAGGGCTTATTTTGGGGGGGAAGGCTTACTTTAGCACATGCGCTTAAAGGCCTGATTGGGCTTATTATCCAGGGAGGTCTTATTTTTAGGGAAACAGGGTATCATTGGCAATGTGAGCAGATGCTGGTCTCTTCTCCGAGAGTCCTACCATACAGTCTCAAGCCCCAAAATGACTTTCCGAAGATTTCCCTCTCTGATTATTTTGGATCTCTAAGCTAGGCTCCAAGTGGGACAAGAGAAAACCAAGCCAGATCTTTCCATAACCAAGAGAGATTCTATTAGCTCTCTAATAGCCTCCCCCCAGATTTAGCTTTTGTTTAGAATAGTTATTATCTCGCTCAGCAGCAACCGTGCTAAAAAGGAAAAGCAGCAAAGATGTTTTTGCAGCAGAGAGCCACTTCAATTTGTCCAATTCAGTGCAAACTATTAATTCCAAAAGCAAATTAGATAAACTTTCCTGACTGTGGGATAAAGAAACAGATTTCTTTGAAAGAGTCCTGAAATAGCTGTCACCACCAGCTTGATGTCCTGTCCCTATAGCCAAAGATTTTTCTAATGCAATATTTCTGCAAAAGATGTTTTTTCTGTTTTTCTACTCTTTTCTCAGAATATTTTCAAACTTCCTTCCAGGGTGGAAACCAGGGAAGGTTCTATCTTACTTTCTTCCTGAAAATCAGGTAGCTCCTTTTCTAACGTTGACATTTGACATTGAGTCTTTATTGATTAGCCCTTCTGGCCACATCAAAGTGCAAAGTTCCAGAAGGAAATTATTACTAAAATTTGATAAATGCAATTTCAAAAAGGAATTGGATAAAATACAATTTAAAATGAAATTGGAATAAAATATGATTTAAAATGGAACTGGAATAAAATACAGTCTAAAATGAAATGGGAATAGAATACAATAATTTAAGATATAGATAAAATATGATAACATTATATTTCGTTGTCACCCCTGCATTCTACCCCAATCAGTCCCACATATGCAGATCTCAACCGAACCATTTTGTTTAAGGACTGTGCTGTGTTAAATGTTATTTTCCAGTTCTGGATGCACATAAGGGAAGTTGTTCTGATATGGGGATCCCAATGGGTCATTCATTTAGTATATGGACAAAGGTCCCTGTCTCGGACAAAGGTCCCTGTCTCCCACCCCCTTAGACAAGCAACAATCAAATAGGATGTGAGCCAGGTCTTCTACCTCTGCTGCTCCGTAAATGCAGAGATGCTCATTGTAGGGTATAGAATGGAATTCCCCATATCTGACCCTTGTGTCAAGCTGTTCGAATCTCGCTTGTGTAAATATTTCCCTAAGACATTTTGGCAGTCGTAACTTCAAATAGGAGTCTACTTGAAAAGTATGTTTGTATTTACTCAGCCATTTCAAGTTACCCACCTTACTAAGAATAGCTATATCATTTTGTGCTTCTATATCCTTAATTCCTTGGGCAGCTCTTTTTTTGAGTTGTTCTCCTGTTATGCAAGAGACAGGAAGGCCACTGCTTCTTACAACATTTATTAATTTGGTGATCCAGGGGATTTGTGATTGTAATTTTATTTTCTCTAGTAGACGTAACTTGGAGAGTGATGGCCAAATATGGCTTTTTCAGGCTCATGCCTCGGTGTGCATATTTTCCAATGAGACAAACTGAGACAGGAAGATCATTTTATTACAATTTATCAGAATATTCTGACAAAGAGGATTCCTCATTCAAAGGGGGAACCCTGATCTTTAGCTTACATCCCCTTTTATAGTTAACATAATAAAGAAATCTGAAAGAGGAAAGTTGATTGGACAGGATAATAGCATACATGTTTATTAAAATGAGGTCTGAAGGGGAATAAATTGTAAGGAGAAAGGTTGTTTAGGGTTCACAAGAGATAAGCCAGACCCCAATTTGAACTGAATATCATCCCTGCCCAGTTCCTGTAACTGTTCTTCATATGTTTTAGTCTCCAGTCCTTTAATCATCTTGGTTACTCTCCTCTGCACTTTTTCTAGAATCTCAACGTATTTTTTATAGTGGCACCAAAACTCAATACAGTACACTAGGTGTGGTATTAGTGCAGTGATGGGCAACCTTTTTGGCGTGGTGTGTCAAAAATCGGCAAAAAATCGAGCATAACTCGCGTTGTGTGTCACTTCGACAAAAACATAATTTTGTGCAATTTATAGTTTAAACTACAAAAATGTAGGGGTTAACTAGCCTAACAAGCTAACACAACCTCCCCCTCACTTATCTCAGTTATTGTGGGCAATTACAAGTCCATGGCACCCCAATAGTTGCTGCTAATGGCGCTCACAGTTCCCGTTGGCACTCCGCTGTTCCCTGCTGTGGTGCGGTCGTAACCGACAGTCCCAGGAGTAGACTCTCTGTGCCGGCCTGACTGGAGAGAGGCGCGCACTGTTCCCGCGCTCCTCTCCTGCGGGTCCTCCCTCGCCGCGCTGATGACGTGTGTACGCACGGCACGCACGCCTTACCAGCAGCCCCTGCGCTCAGAAAGGGGCGGCGGCGATACAGTAAGTGAGTGTGGGCGGGGGAGATCACACGTCCCGCCCCCACCGTTCCTCCAGCACAAATTCTTTCATCCTCGGCGGCTGTGCAGGAGCCGAGGATGAATCGCATGAAATCCTGTGCGTGTCACCCCAAATGGCTACGCGTGTCAGCACTGACACGCGTGTCATAGGTTCGCCATCACTGTATTAGTGCTTCACTTGATCTTGATTGTATCCTTCTGTTAATGCAATTTAGGAATGCATTGGCTTTTTTGGCTGCAACCACAGACTGCTGGCTCATATTTAGCTAGTTGTCCACTAAGACTCCTGGTTTGTTATAAAGCTCTCTGTTACCCCCTTCACTGAAGATATCAAGAAGAACATGAGAATCTTCACACTCTTTGCCTATACAGAGATTTCTCATTTGGGACTCCAAGATCCCTCTCACAGTCACTACTATTAAGCCTGGTTTCACCCAGTTTATATGTGAACTTTTGGTTTTTCTTGCCTAAGTGTAAGACTTTACTTTTCTCTGCATTGAATTTCATTTTGTTAGTTAGGGCCCAGTGTTCAAGTCTGTCAAGATACATCTGGATCTTGAGCCTATCTTCTAGGGTGTTGGCTATTCCTGCCAGCTTATTATCATATTGGGCGTATGTGTTTTTCTGTTCTTTTCCAACTAACCTCATACAATATTTTTTTTCTCTTTTTCTTCTCAGGAGCATCATTTTTGGTGCAATCCTTGTGGCTAATGTGATATTATCAGATAGAGGATGAGTGTGTGTGTGTGTGTGTGTGTGCACTCACACTGTTTCTTTGCACAATCCTTTCTTGCAGCATTCTATAGCCTCCTCCCCCCCACACTCTTCAGTACAGGTAGTCCTCAACACCACAGTTCAATTAGCAACCACTCAAAGTTACATTGCCATCAAAAAAAGGGACTTATTGCTGTTTTTCACACTTGAGAGCATGGCAGCATCCCTATGGTCATGTGATCAAATTTCAGATGCTTGGCAACTTACTCACATTTATGACGATTGGAGTGTCCCAAGGTCATGTGATCCCACTGACAAGCAAAGTCAGTGAGGAAGTCAGATTCACTGAACAACCATTTATTTATTTAAAAAATGGACAGGCTGAATAAATTGGCGGTTTTCAGCTTGGAGAAGAGAATGGCAAAAGGAGGTTTGGTAAACAAAGGAAAGTTGCATGGGAAACATTCAATAATTATTTTCCAGGAATAATTAGGATCACAAATAGTATTCCAGCTTTTTTATCCATGTTTTGGAGGTCAATTCCTATTAAACAGTTTTTTTCCCTCCTTGCCCATAGCTCCAAAAACAAATCTCAACTTCAGACCAGTTTTAAGTCAAAACACCCAAGAAATGTCAAGGAGAGCACTACAATTAGTATAGTTTTTTGGTTATGTCTTTTACACTTAAAAAAAACCCCAGACTGGTGGTTTGGGAAAAAGAAATACCAAACTTGCAAGCCTTAAAATGGGTTCTCAACAGATTACATTTTTCTGGGATTCCCTTTTTTCACGATACATATATAAATCACCAAGGATTCCATTTGACAGGCAAGGAGAGAAAATGTTCTAGGGTTTTGATGATATGCACATTTGCATTTCAAAAAATCCCTACCTTGAAAGCAGATTTGCACTACACAATGTCAGAGAAAACAGCCCCATCGGTTCGCTGTCCCAGGACAGATTCTTTCAAAGTCTGTAGATATTTTCCTGATACAGGCATATCGGCAACTGAAAACAAGGAGCGTTCCCTGATGGCCTTGTTATAATTCGCCAAGGCGATGCAGAATATCAATTAAGAGCAAAAGGAAGTTGCAGGAGCTTTTGCTTTTGCGAGTCTCTTGAGTGTGTGTGTGACAGACAGACACACACACACACACACAGAGAGAGAGAGAGAGAGAGAGAGACAGAGACAGAGACAGAGAGAGACAGAGACAGACAGAGACACTTGGGGAGCAAAAATGTTATTACTTAGAAAGGAGAAGAGTGAAAGAGATACAAAAGTGCTTAAGCAAGGAACTGAAAACTTGGTCTTCACAATGCCCCAAGCACCCCTAAATGGAGTCCACAAAACCTCAGTATTTGGTCATTTCCTTTAAAAATGAAAAAAAATCCAAATCTCCCAAGATTTTGGTGTTTGTGCGTGATCTTCTCTAGAATTTCAAGTGAATGTGCCTAAATAGAATTCCCTAAGCCACCAGGCTTGAAATTTTGGGCTTGGACAATCTAGAACTGCGCCACATGCAGTATGATCTAAGCACAGTACACCAAATAGTCTGCTACATCATGCCTGTCAACGACTTCTTCAGCTTTAACCGCAATAACAACGTGCAAACAATCAATGCAAACTCAAAGGTAAACCGCTTCAAACTCGATTGCAGAAAATACGATTTCAGCAACAGAGTGGTCAACGCCTGGAATGCTCTACCCGACTCTGTTGTTACATCCTCAAACCTTCACAATCTCACAAAGCTTCAATCTCAAACTTTCTACTGTGGACCTCACGCCATTCCTCAGAAGCCCGTAAAGGGGTCCTGCATAAGCCCACTAGCAGGCTTAACATCCCGGTCTGACTCTCTCCATTTATCTGCACTTACTTCCATTGTTCATGTTTATGTTCATACCTATGCTTGTTATCTTGTACTTGTTTGACAAACAAACAATAAACAAATAACTAAATAATCTTTCACTGTGCTCTTCTACAAAGAAGCAAAAGCTCACAGAAAGAAGATCACTGAACCTTTGCAAGATTTTGGCAGATTTCTGCCAATCTTTTTTTTTTTTTTCATTTTGAAGGGAGATGGGGACCCTCCATGCCTGAAAAGGCTGCCAATCATTTGGTGAAGCTTAATCAATTCCCACTCTCTTCAAAGAAGGGATCTCCAAGCCAAATTGCCGTGTCTTTCAGCTTTGCAGGTATAAGCCCCAGGAGAATGCTCCTTAACCTTAGCAACTTGAAGCTGTGTGGATTTCAACCCCCAGAATTCCCCCTGCTGGCTGGGGAATTCTGAGAGTTGAAATCCACACATCTTCAAATTGCCAAGGATGAGAAACCCAGCGCCAGAGAGATTGATGCACAGTTGTTTTTAGGAGCTGGTTCAACCAAACACGCCATGTTATTCACGTGATGTTCTGAATGTGTGCATGGATTGAGAGGTCTGGGATCACCTAAAACATTTTCTTTGGAGGTAAAAAAATGTTGTAATGATTCCTTAGGGGCCTTTTAAAGGAGGACCACATTCAAAGGAATCAATGTTTTTCATTCAAGGCAGCAAAAGTAATCAGTTAAATATAATGAGAAAATTATTTTGTTTAACAGGTTTCCTTATGCACTCTCAATTAATGAGCTATTGACTCCCATGGATAAGAAGGAATGGAAGAAAATTACACTGATGAAACATTGATCACAAGTAACACTGTGGCGTGTGGGTGTGATCCAGGAGACATTCTGAGATTCCTAAGAAGCTTTGAGCTATTTTAGAAACCTGATTTGACAACATATATCAGTGATGGCTAACCTTTTTCAGAGCAAGTGCCAAAGTGTGCACATGCCCGTGCACATCCGTGAACATGTACCCGAACCCCCAAAATGCAATGTCCCCCCCCCCACACATGCATCCCTCGCATGTGCGCACTGCTCCCTGCATGCACCCTGCACAGCAAAGACCCGAAGACCAGCTGGCCAGCAGGAGGCACACACGCATGTGCAGTGGAGCTGAACTGGGGCGATGGCTCACATGCCATCAGAGAAGGCGCTGCATGCCACCTCTGGCACATGTGCCATAGGTTCGCCATCACAGACATATATCCACACCTGGCTTTTGTGTAATCATGAAGACAGCTGAGCCACTATGAATGGTTCCTTGTGTTCAGCTGTTATCCTTTCAACTCTTACTTTAGGCCAAAATCAGATATTGATTTCTGCAAATGTTTCAGCAGACAAATGGAGGCACTTCTTACAAGATGCAATCCTTCCACTGTATTCTTCCCCTCAGCTTGGGACATGCCAAATTTGGTTTCCTGCTTTGTATCGCTTCTATTGACATTAAAGGCAAAGATTAAAGGTTTCCCCTGTCCAGTCATGTCTGATTCTAGGGTGTGGGTGTGTGCTCATCTCGGTTGCTTAGCCAAGGGAGCCAGTGTTATCTAAAGACATTTCTGTGGCCATGGGGCTGGCATAGCTATTTGCCAAGGCATATGGAACACTGTTAACTTCCCACCAAAGTGGTACCTATTTATCTACTTACATTTGCATGCTTTCAAACTGCTAGGTTGACAGGAGCTGGGGCAAAAATGGGAACTCACCCTGTCATGTAGTGCTTGAATATCGAACAGCCAAACTTTTGATTGACAAGCCTGGGATCTTAACCACTAGGTCTCTACACCCCTTATTTTGTGACATTACAAAAAACCAATCATTTGAGAAAACTTTTGCCATTTCTATTCATGTCAACATTTTCAATTTTGCTAGCAATTGAACCTTCATTTTGGTGTCACTATTGCCTCTGGAGCCCACATTATATATTTTCTTCTCTCTATCTAAATATTATTACTTGACTATCCCTGTCATTACTCCTATTGCTGCTAAGTATGATTATTAAAAATAATAGCATAACAGAATACAAGTGCATGATGAAAAATTGTCTCCACATTCAAGATACAGAAGTTTGTGTTCTCCTAATGAAGATTCTTAGAAACCAAGAAAGGTAGAGAATAGAATGAAAACCAAGGTTTTCCAAAAGTATCAAGATGAGTTTTGGTAGATGTAGCTACAACAGACCTTCAATTTGTGATTTAAACATAAGCTTAACTTCTACATCTGTTTGTGAATGGGAAAAAAAGGACAGAGCAAACTCTTCTAATGCAACTGGAATAGCAGACCAGGGGTGAAATCCAGCCGGTTCTGACAGGTTCTGGCAAACTGGTAGTGGAAACTTTGAGTAGTTTGGCGAACCAGTAGCGGAAATTTTAAGTAGTTTGGAGAACTGGCAAATACCACTTTTGGCTGATTTTGCAGTATCCTTCCCTTGCCACGCCCACCAAGCCATGCCTACAGAACCGGTAATTAAAAAAAATGAATTTCACCACCTTTGCAGACTGATATCCCAGCCAGACATAGCCACCGATGTGCAACTGCAGATGGGACTTTATCTTTGAAGCTATACTTCTCCGGATCTTTTTTCACAGAATTCTGAATGAGAGCTCAGAACCAAGACCAGCTAAGTTGCACAAGACCAACTATGCCAGTAAATTACCATTTCATGCAGCAAAAACAGAAAGAAGATTTATCTGACCTTTACCCCTAGGCAAGGAAGAAAGAGAGAAGAGGTTGCCCAGAAATTATCTGGGGATGTCCCCTTGAGCTGAGAGTCAATGGTTTCTTCACTTCCTTCTTAGCATGTCACCTGCTTCTGTCCCAGGAATCCTGCCTTGGCTGCTGTCATTTCAGAATTGTAGCCTTTGCCAGAAAGAGACCCTGCTGTTAGCAGACCTGTGATCCTTTGGGAGGATTTATTCTACCATACCTGTCAACTTAAAAATTATTTTCCAAATGGGAAACATGGCATAAAGACTTCCCAGAGATGAAGGATATTTCTCCTTGACAAAAAAAGACTGAATGCCTACCTGAGAAATGGAGTGACCGACTTAGGTCATCTCTCAAGAGCATCTTTGCCTTTTGCATAGAGTGAGGGATAGGGGAGGAAAGAGATGGAAAAGGAATGAGGGAAACCCTAAAATCAGAGCAGTAGCATGGTTTTAATCTGAAAAAAAGAGGGGGAAGAAAGCAGATTTTGAAGGACATGTTACTTCAGTGAAAGTGAAAGTTGGATTTTGGAGAAACAGAGCAGGAAGAGGGTTTATGCTTTTGATGTTTGAAAAGATTCCTGTGATGGAATATACTCCAGAATTACAGGAAGGAGGGCAAAAAGGCAGTGCAGCTTCAAATGTTTGGTGGGCAGGAAGAGAACAAGATGAGACGTTCCCTAGCAATTCACAGAGTACATCTACAGTTATTGCCGATAATTGCTTTAGACTGGCAAGATTCTGTCCATAGGTGAACAACAGTAAAGAAACTACTCAGAAGTTACTCCACATGTTGTTCCTGTTTCTTTGGGCCTGACAATCCCTGAGAATATTTAATAAATAGTTTTGGGCAGTCAAAAAACAACAACAACCTGTGTCCTCATTTTACCCGCCTCGAAAGGATGGAAGGCTGTGTCAATCTTGAGCCAGTGAGAATCGAACTGCCAAATTGCTGGCAGCCAGCAGTCAGCAGAAGTAGCCTGCAGGACTGCATTCTAACTACTGCACCAGCATGGCTCACATCTACCTACCTACCTACCTACCTACCTACCTACCTACCTATCGTATCTATCATCTATCTATCTATCTATCTATCTATCTATCTATCTATCTATCTATCTATCTATCTATCTATCGTATCTATCTATGTGAACAACAGTAAAGAAACTAATCAGAAGTTACTCAACATATTGTTCCTTTTTCTTTGGACCTGACAATTCCTGAGAATATTTAATAGTTTTGGGCATTCTCCTCCCCACCCACCCCCCAAAAATATGGATCATCAAATAAACCAACTCAGAATTTTTACTCAATGCACAAATGACCAGATTCAAATTATTCTACTTTGCACACATTTTGTGAAGACTCAGCTCCCTGGGGAATACTCTAATGGGAAAGGTGGAAGGAAAGAGAAAAGGAGGAAGAAGAACAGCAAGTGAAATGGAGTTAAGGTTAGGGACAGATCTTAATTGAAGTCTACATGGTTGATAAGAATCAACACTAACTTGACGGCACATAATCAAACAATCAGTTATTTAGTGCTCAAGCAGCTCACATGCATTCTCTTGGTACCCTCTTCTCAGCCCTGCACAGAAAACATTCATCTAAGAAAATTATAATGAATTCCCAGAAGAAGCAAGACCGACAAAAGTTTAACCTATTCATAAGTCATCTTTACCACTAAATCATACTGCTCTTAAATGAAAGTAGAACTACATTTTTTCCTCTTCTAAATAATTTGCCTTTATAATGGAAGGTTCATCTTAGAGTTACTGAAATTATGATAATAGAGGAAGATTAGGCAGGAAAGAAAATCTACCTTTCTTTTCTGTGTGTGAGAGAATCATCTTACAATCACTGCTGTTGCCCTTGCTTGAATAAACACTGAATCCTGAACTTGCTGGGTTGGCTCTGCACTGATAGAATTATTAAGAGTATAAATATAAGGTATATAATGAGCCAGTTTGGTTGAGTGGTTGACACCAAGCTAGACACAAGCAGAAGTGGTATTCAGCAGGTTCCGTCCAGTTCTGGAGAACCGGTAGTGGAAATTTTGAGTAGTTTGGAGAACCAGCAAATACCACCTCTGGCTGGCCCCGCCCCCATCTATTCTTCACTTCCCAAGTCCCAGCTGATCAGGAGGGAATGGGGATTTTGCAACATTCCTTCCCCTGGAGTGGGGCGGGAATGGAGATTTTATAGTATCCATCCCCTGGAGTGGGGAGGGAAGGGAGATTTTGCAGTATCCTTCTCCTGGAGTGGGGAGGAAATGGGGATTTTGCAGTATCCTTCATCTGGAGTGGGGAGGGAATGGGGATTTTTCATTAACCTTCCCCTGGAGTGTGGAGGGAATGGAGATTTTGCAGTATCCTTCCCCTACCATGCCCACCCAAGCCACACCCACAGAACTGATAACAAAATCCCTCCACTGGACACAATGATATGGTGAGCTCTAGCCTGCCTCGGGAACAAAGCCAGCTGGGTGACTTTGGGCCAGTCACTCTCTCTCAGCCCAACTTACCTCACAGGGCTGTTGTTGTGGTGAGGAAAATAAGGAGTATTTGGTACGTTCACCGACTTGAGTTATTTATATAAATAAATAATAAAGCCAGGAAATAAATAAAAATGGTTGTGTTTGGTCTAAGGTAGCTATGCTTATTTTGACTGCATGGTTAAGCTGACAAATTGCCTTTTTTATTGTAATCAGATCATACCAATGGTGGATTCTTACTGGTTAGGACTGATTTGGCTGAACCAATAGTGGTTTGGCAGCCTGGTCGCTGGAACCGGCAGTGACTGACCCAGGCCTGCCACACCCTTGAATCGGTTCTTCTGGTGACACCTACGGCGGTGCCACCTTGTTTTTAGGTTTTGCACATGAACAGAACACTTTTAATCACACTGTACACAGTGTGCATCAAGTGTACACGGCGCTTGCATGAGTAAACCAGCAGTAGTGCCTGCCGGAACCCACCCCTGGATCATTAATTTCAATCTCCTTGAACATAGGGAAATTTGGTTATACTGTTTGTCAAATTGGGCAGACCTGTCTTGCCCACTGGTGAAGTCCTCTTCAATGATAATATTTTATCTTCTTTTGGCTCCATTTCATTTCTATTTTTAATGTGTTTTGGTTTGTAATTCTGGTTAGGGGTTGTAGTAAGTGTAAAGGTTCCCCTCACATATATGTGCTAGTCATTCCCAAGTCAAGGGGGCAGTGCTCATCTCCGTTTCAAACCCGAAGAGCCAACGCTATCCGAAGACATCTCCGTGGTCATGTGGCCAGCATGACTAAATGCCGAAGGTTCATGGAACGCTGTTACCTTCCCACCAAGGATGGTCCCTATTTTTCTACTCGCATTTTGTCTGCTTTCGAACTGCTAGGTTGGCAGAAGCTGGAACAAGTAATGGGTCCTCACTCTGTTACACGGCACTAGGGATTTGAACTCATGAACTGCCAACCTTTCTGACTGACAAGCTCAGCATTTTAGCCACTGAACCACCGTATCCTCTTAGGAATCATACTACTACTACTACTAATTTTAAAAAAATGAACCCCCACTGGATATCTTCAAAAATAAAGATGGATCTCTTAATAAAAGATCGTAAGGATGCAGGATCTCCTCAGCTTTTAACCTTAACACAGAAGTGGCCCATCAGTGGTCTTCAGTCACACAAACAATTGCTACACACACACACACACACACACACACACACACACACACACACACACACACACACACTGTTCCAGTGAGCTCATTTGCTGGTCAATGGAAACAGAAGGTTGGTTTCCTGCTGCTGTTCACAGTGGGGAAGTAGTAAACTGCCTGGGCTGTTTGAAAGGAAGTCATGGGGTTTCCTTCTTTCTCACAGTGTTCTTATACATGATCACGGGCTTCTCGCTGAACCCAACAACAAATCATATGTCTTTTAGGAAATAACTGGAAGGAGGGTTTCCCACCCCATCCTAGTAATCTTGCTTAAAAAAACATGGCTTCCTACATTTGCCTACATCAAGAGGGTCGGGAAGCCTCATTTGATCCCGGGAATCCTACAATTCTCCCTGAGGTTCCTCTTGGTTGTTGGAGGTTCAGCCCCTAAACATATCCCCAAGTGTTCCCCCTGGAGCCCAACAATGGGGTCTTTAATTAACATCTGCCCGGATGGCAAGGAGGCTCCAGAACAGGGTCCTCAGAAGTATTAGAAAAGGATTAAGATGCCCCTACGGTTCAAAGTAGGGACGTGGTGGCTCAGTGATAAGAAACTGAGCTTGTTGATCAGAAAGGTTGGCAGTTCGACGGTTCGAATCCCCAGTGTCGCATAACAGAGTGAGCTCCCATTATTTGTCCCAGCTTCTGGCAACCTAGTGATTCGAAAGCATGTAAAAATGCAAGTAGAAAAATAGGAACCACCTTTGGTGGGAAGGTAACAGCGTTCTGTGCACCTTCAGTGTTTAGTCATGCCAGCCATATGACCAGAGAGACGTCTTCGGACAGCGCTGGTTCTTCGGCTTTGAAACAGAAATGAGCACCACCCCCTAGAGTCAGGAACGACTAGCATATATGTGCAAGGGGAACCATTACCTTTTCTTTCTGGTTCAATGTAAGCAGTACCCCTTAACTATTAACAAAAGTTGGACTGCCTGCTCTAGACCTGAATCAAGCAGGGAATAAAACATTAAAGCCTGTTGAATCCCATACCACTAGCCAGCTGTTTACACTATTACTTCAGGTACAGAAGATGTCCTATAAAGTTCTCTATAAGCAGTTTCCACAACTAAGGAGTTAAATTGTTTTTGAAATCCATTCAAAGGCCACTAACCATGAAACATGTTCTGCTTTCATTGATCCTTAGAGTGTCCAAACTGAGAGCAACTTCTCTGCATTCTGGAAGACGGAACTTACAAGAGATGTACTAGTTTCCATCATTTGTGCTCTGCCCTCACTGCATTTCCAACTTCCTTTCTTTCCACATTCAAGAGAGAACACACCCCTGGGGTGACCAGACCTGGATCAATCAGTTGCCTTTGAATGCAAGGGAAATTGAATTATAGCTCTGGGGGGTGCAGTGGTTCGAATGCAATATTGCAGGTATTTTTCGGACTATAGGACGCACCAAGATTTTGAAGAGATAAATTAAAAAAAAGTTTTTGCATTCTGCAGGCCTCCCAAACCCTCTGCAAACCTTGTTTTTTGTGAGGCTTCCAAGATCCTTTCCATTTCTATGATTCCATGAATGGTCTTGAACAGCCTTTGACCTGCATCAACAAGGCTGCGGGTCAATCCAGGGTTAGACAATGTTCTACCCCAAAGAGACACAATTGTCCCTTTTAACAGGTTTCATAGACTGGGCAGGGAGGTAACCATGGTCCCAAACCTTCATCTATGAACCCCTCTGCTCCTTCACTCCTCCCACAGCCTTCCTAGGGCTTCCACTGTTCCCTTTTTGTTACACGATATAAATACATATATCAACTTTATGTCTATCTCTATATATCTAACCTGCAGTATCTATTTACCTAATCTATCTATCATCTATCTATCATCTAACTATATCTATTTATCTACATTATATTTGTCTGTCTGTCTGTCTGTCTCTCTATCATCTATTTATCTATCTAACCTACCTACCTATCTATCATCATCCAGCTATCATCATCTATCTATCATCTATCTATCTATCTATCTATCTATCTATCTATCATCTATCTATCTATCTATCTATCTATCTATCTATTATCTAGACTATATCTATTTATCTACACTATATTTGTCTGTCTGTCTCTCTCTCTCTTTCTGGCTACCTACCTACCTACCTACCTACTTATATATCACTTCCCAATGCTTTACTCTCTAAACATTTACAGACTCAACATATTGCCCCTAACAACCTGGGTCCACATTTTACCCACTTCGGAAGGATGGAAGGCTGAGTCAATCTTGAGCTGGTGAGAATCGAATTTTCAAACTGCTTGTAGCCAGTAGTCAGCAGAAGTACCCTGCAGTACTGAATTCTAACCACAGTGCTCATCCGTACACACATACACACACACAGAGAGAGAGACTCACACACATACTTTTTTGTCTTCTTAGTTTCCCAATTTTCTCTGAATTCTCAAACCTTGCAACTTTCAAGTAACTGCTTGCTATGCAAGTTCACCTTGACATCAGATCCTCATATTTTCTAGAATAAAGGAATATTAAACTTGACTCCTGGACAGCAACTGGACAGCATGAGGAATATTAACGAGTATGTTTTCGCATTCCTCGGTCCACTAAAAAAAACTGCATTGTTACTAAACCAAGTAAGGTGACTCCATTGTTCACAAGTAGTGTATTTCAGGTACAAACCTCTTTCAAGCCCCGAAGCCTCAAGTGATAAAATTAAGGGGAGGGGGGAGGGAGGGGAGTATCCTAATTCTAGATTCCAAGTAAACAGGTCTGCAGGAAAAGGACACCAAAGTGGATTTTCATTTTCCTAAACAGAGAGCAGCAATGAACCATGATACGCATAAGACTATTTTTTTTAAAAAAGCATCCATTCCAATTTCACAGGCTTATCTGCAAATGATTACACTATCTTGAATTATGCAAATTTAGTGCAATTATTAAACAATTAAACCTATTTTTCAAGTTCCAGATGACAAATTGGAGTGAGGTTAAGAGAGGGCAGCTGGCCAGGGATGCAAGAGCCTTGAAAATACATCACTGCCCCTCTGTACGCAGTCCAAGAAAAATGAAGCATCCTTATTTATTGAGAATTATAAGGCACTCTTCAAAGAAATTCAATCAAAAGCCAACCGTGTTTGTTCAAAAAAGGAAAAGGATTTAGAGTTGCATATCTGTGAATGATCGGTCTCCAAGATTTTGGACCTCAATCCAAAATTCCACTGCAAGTTAGAATAAACAACATTAGGTTTCGATAAAACGATTTCAGTAGTTTTGTGTAGCTGCCAGACAAATTGAAGGGGATGCTTTATTGCTCCTAAGGCAGAGATGAAGTTCACACATTCTGCTAAGCCTCATGGGTAATTCTTGGGATGGGGGAGGGCAAGCAGGTGACACCACTTACATCATTATATCATCATCCAATGATAGGATTAGACTTTTTTCCCAAATTGTTAGGTAAGTGACACCAAACACATCTAGACATTACACCAATTATATAATTATTTCACTTATATTTGGGTGATGTTGTTATGAAATCGGAAGGGGTGGTCTTCTAACATTTAGTAATGGACAGCTAAGATGAGCTGCCCTGCATTTGCAGGATACTGTGGCTCATAAACCAAGTTTATGGTGTCATGTCCTGCAAAAGCAACTGGGATTACAAATCAGAGTTAAACCAGGGTGATATGGAAACTAGGTGACAATGAAGTTCTGGCATGTCCAGAGGCCAAAGCCTATCAGATGGAGATAGTATTATGGGATTTGATGTGCCATACTTCTAGAGCCACCAAGTTGGGAGCGGGTGGAGTGGGGTGGAGAAGACACCTGTGACCCAGGGCAAACTGGGTCAATTCACAGCAAAAATGAATTTAATTAATGTCTCCCCAATTCTAGCCTAGCCAACTCTACAGTTAGGTTCAAGTCTAGGTCAAAATAAGATGACTAGGGTGTTCCTGATCACATATAACATTTTTCATGCTCTCATAGTTGTCACATCAGGAGCAATGAAAAGAGTTGGATAAAACAGACCCTTTCATCAAATTACTGCTTGTAGTTGTTAGTTGCAAAGTCATGTCCGACCCATCATGACCCCATGGACAATGTTCCTCCAGGCCTTTCTGTCCTCTACCATCCTCTGGAGTCCATTTAAGCTCATGCTGACTGCTTCAGTGACTCCATCCAGTCCCTTTATTCTCTGTTGCCCCTTTCTTCTTTTGCCCTCCATCATTCCCAGCATTCCATCAATCTTTCAAAATTACTGCTGGGACTCCATAATTCATAAGATGACAAAGGGCAGCACTGGACACCTCAAGAATAAGTCTGCACGGATTCTCTCTTGCCTTGCTCAAACATACAAAGTCCTCAATTTAGCAATAGCAATAGCAATAGCCCTTATATACCACTTCACAGTGCTTTACAGCCCTCTCTAAGCGGTTTACAGTGTCAGCATATCAGCCCCAACAATCTGGGTCCTCATTTTACCGACCTCAGAAGGATGGAAGGCTGAGACAACCTTGAGCCTGGTGAGAATTGAATTGTCGGCAGTCAGCAGAATAAGCCTGCAATATTGCATTCTAACCACTGTGCCACCATGGCTCTTATGATGATAATTGGGACTTTGACATCTATTGTTAAGTGATGCGGTCATTAAGTAAGTCACACCCAATTGGTTGTTAAGTGAATCATGGAGTTTGTTCCCAGCTTTCCCCACTAGTTTGTTTGTCAGTAGATCCCTGGGACAATTGCAAACAGCAATCACATGACCCTGAGACACCTGAAGCTGTCATCATGCCAGTTTCCCAGCAGCTGAATTTTGATCAGGTGACTACGAGCTACTATTGTAGCTGCTGCTCTCTGAGCTAATGGTAAAGAGAAGAGAAGAGCAACAAAGATGATTAGGGGACTGGAGGCTAAAACATATAAAGAATGGTTGCAGGAACTGGGCACGGCTAATTTAATGAAAAGAAGGACTAGGGGAGACATGATAGCAGTCTTCCAATATCTCAGGGGCGGCCACAAAGAAGAGGGACTCAAACTATCTTCCAAAGCACCAAAAGGCAGGACAAGAAGCAATGGATAAAAACTAGTCAAGGAGAGGAGCAACCTAAAACTGAGGAGAAGTTTCCTGACAGTGAGAACAATTAACCAGTGGAACAAATTGCCTCCAGAAATCATAAATTCTGCAACACTGGAAGTTTTTAAGATGTTGAATATTTGTCATTTGTCTGAAGTGGTGTAGGATTTCCTGCCTAGGCAGGTGGTTGGACTAGAAGACCTTCAAGGTCCCTTCCAACTCTGTTATTCTATTCTATTCTAAATTCTGCCTTGCAATGGAAAAATAAGGATTCAGTCCACTGGATGCCTCCAGCCCAAGGACTGGAGGCAGACATTCCTGGGTTTAATTTAATTTGGTTAATTTCAATGCCCTGACTAAAAGCCAATCTGCATTTTTCTCCATCAATTCTCATTCAATTTTCCTGGGGAAGAGAACTGGGGTGAAATTGTTCTGACTGAATACAGTGTTCTTAAACTTATTGAGTAGTTAGCTGGGAGGTCCTGAGGAACATCCTGCCTTTCATTACATGGTATGGATTCCTCTCTCTTCCAGGGCCTCCTTGCCTTTCCACACTTCCCTCGTGTCTTCAGGAGAAATGCATCCTGAGAGGGGAAGAGGGTCTCCATATGTTATGCTCAACCAGAGAGGCTTCAGGGACCTCAAGAGAGGCATCACAGAAAACAGAGACCCCATCATAGTAGATCTCCCATTAGCTCTGACCATAAAAGAAGCTTCAAAGCATCCACTATGGGAAATAAGGGAGGAAAAATTCCCAATAACCTCCAAGAAATTAAATAAAAATAAATACGTCTTGCAGGAGAAGAAAATATTGGAGAAATTGTGTAGCAGAGTTCAGGCTCTGGCTACCAAACCAAGAACCAAATGCGGGCAATTCTGTATTCCTCATTTTTATGTAGGATGGATAGAAAGGATCTCCCACACCAAAATAAAAAGCTGTCCTGGGCATTTCTTCCCAAATCAATATATGCCTTTTTTTTTTCAGCTCCTCAGCTACTGGCTTATATGAACTTCCACATTTTCCAAATCCTGTTACTTTCCATGGTTCTCTCACAGCCTTCTCGTTTTCCTAGGCCCTCATAATAATGATCATCTCTCTGCTCCTGCCTCCGCTGCCCTTCTTCATGGCTTTAACCAAAAGTAACCTGCCTGGTACCTTTCTCTTGACATTCAAGACAGATCTACCAATTACGGTCTGGAATTTCAAGACAAGCCCAATATCCCTTTGCACAGCCTGCCAGGCCAGCTGAGTACCACAAGCCAACCTATCAAGAAAGCACCATATTGGGGAAAGCTACCTTAGTACATCTAAGCAAAACCTATCCAAAGCTTGATTCTACTATGGAGGAGCACTCACCTCCACAACTTCCAATGCAGAAAGAAAAGCTTCCAGGAATAAAACCTGTGTTGAAAACCTTTTACATCCCATAATGTTCTGCATAAAATATACTAAGCTCCCTTTCTCCCCCCCCTCTATCTCCCCCCCCTCCATCTTCATGAGTAACCATGGCGATGCCAATGGCTCTTTGCATGTATTTAGGGCTTTACCAGCAGCTTCTACCACCGCCAATTTGGGGCGGGGACTCATGTCCCACTTCAGAGGTCTACCAAGCTATATTCTTCCTCTCAACACACAATATTGTTCCTGCTTTGCACTGGACCAAGATATCACAGAGTGTCTCACAATGCAAAGCTGCAAAGAATGACATTAAACTGAGTCAGTTGAGGGGCATGCTTGGAGGGGGGGGGGGTGTTATCCCATGGTGTGATTTCTTCCCATTTCTTATATAGGTAGTGGCCCCCCACAGGTCAGTAAAGAGTTAAGCTGAAACCATTCATGCTTCCAAGTTCTCTGGCAACGCAACAGCTCTACATTCGTTCAGCTACAACTCTGCTTCTAGAACACAATATAGAGTTTAAAATGCCAAATCCACTCTCAACATCTGGCTGACTGTGTGATCAATCCTAATCATCATCATCATCATCATCATCATCATCATCATCATCATCATCCATCCCGCAGTACATCTGGGAATGCAAAATGCTGGACATGTGTCTTAGCAACTCTTCCAAGGATTCTGCAAAATGTGATTGCAACCAATTTTTTTTATGCCATGCAGAGAGGTCGAGGCCAACCTCAGACAGGGTCCTCTCCACCAAGAGGGAATATCTCCTGGCCAAGAGGTCATCTGAATGGGCGGGAGGAAGAAGGGCAGGATGTTGGCTCATGCTTCTAACCTCAAGCACCGTCCCAAATATCTTCGGAGCAAACCAGATAGATATGGCAGAAGACATTCCTCCCGATTCATCTGGGCAATCACAAAACTCAGTGGAGCGTGCATGGAGCTTCTTAAATCCAGCCGAAGCCACACCACCCGTGTACTGCCAAAAAGTGTGCCCAGAAACCTCTGCCACATCTGAACCTTTGTATGCAGAGGGGCGAGTGTGCAAAGAACCAGAGCAGAATGCCAACCAAGAGTGCAAACTGGGGAAGGAAGACAAAAGCTTGCATACAAATGACTCCTCACAACCCTTCTCTGCTGCCAGCAGCCAAATCTTCGTTTCCACTGGGTTATTTTACACATTCACAGACTCTAGGCTGACGTTTCTCACCTCTCTAGCTAACAGCAGCTGAAGCCGGGGTGCCCAGGAAGCAACTCCTTTTCCTATTCTTCCAGAATCTCCATGAACCATGAGTTCATCCATCAAAGAAGTTCCATGCAATGCCTTGTACTGAAATAGGAGGAGGAGAAGAAACAGCAAATCCTACAGATTCCCTTTCCGGGGGAATGGGAGTTTCTGAAAGTCGACACAAAGATAGCTATATCAGAAATGTTTTTTTTTTAAAAAAAAATACTGCTGAAGCTTTGATCTTGCAGATTCTCCAATGAGAAGACACCAAGGTTGTAGTTAAGACCCAGATAAGGTTGAAGGCTTCTGAGATGTCAGCCAGGCACACAGGAAAACGTTTATTTTGATGTCTGTGGGAGAAGCTGCTAAATTTACACGCAAGCCAAAGAAGATAGCCAATCAACCAAGTCTAAATCTTTTCCCCCAACACCTCCAAAACTATTTAACTGTAGCATTTGCCTTATTGACAGAATCTAGCACAAGGCAACGCTCTTGCGACTTCAAGTGGCAACAGGTCGTTCCCCAGCATTCCCCACCTTTAAAATCAATTGGGGGAAAAAAACAAGGACCAAGTTGACACAGCGCGAGCGAACCTCAGCGGTTACAACGCACTTGAGAAGCAGAGTTTCGGACAGGAGCACAAGGTGCAATTCCTCTCTTTTCCTCTAGCAGGCGCCAAAGAATACAGAACACCTGCGGGCGGGTGGAGAGGGGGGCGGTTTGACGAAACACTAAAAAAAAAAAAAAAAAAAATCAGTAGTTGGTCAAGAGGTTTCCAAGAAGCAAGTCCATTGAGTCTACCCTTTCAAAGCAGATCCCTGGCCCGGTTTTAATCCGCTCCGAGAGGGAGGGGCGCGGTGAAGCGGATTCCCCCCCGCTTCGAAAAAGATGCAGGATTGCAAGAGAGAGAGTGGTACAGCAATTAAACCGTCGAAGATGGCTAATCCAAATTTCTACTTCTCCGACTGTAACGATACTTCGCCGCTTTTCCGCGGAGAGAGGAAAAAAAAATAGGCACATGGTCCGCCTGGGGTAAAACAACCCACGACCCCCGATCTCTCCCGCCCATCACCACCCTCCCCTCCTCCCTCCCGCAATCGCCGACTAAGGTAAACCTCCATCATCTCGGCACAACGCGGAATGTAAGTCGAAACGCACCCACGTCGGCTGCCAACCGATCGGAGGCGTTGCGTGCCCACGGAGAAAGCCAGAGGCTGGGAAAATCCACCTCGCCCCCCCCCCCGCCCCCTTCCCTCCCACCTCCCCGCACGGTTTGGGCATCCATAAATCCACACGCGCAAAGGAGAGAGGGGGGCGAGGGAGGGGGAGCTCTTCAACCGTTCTCCTTGTGAAGCACCCCCGATTCATTGGGGATCTTTTGCGTCGCGTGAAAAATGCCAGTAACCGGGATGAGTGGGAACGGGGGTGAAAAATACCCAGGGAAGCTCAACCACGGATACAATCAAAAATGCAGCAAAGGAACGAAGGAAGCAGGCGTGGGGATGGAGGGGGGGGGGAGAGCGGGCGAGGAGGGCTGGTTGGGAGGTGGGAGATGAAACGGACTCTTGTACCCTGGGTCTTCCCCAGCCAAAAAAAAGGGGGATGAAGGAGAACCACAAGAAGGGGATTGATGGGACCAAGAGAGCCCCCCCCGCCTCCCCACGACAATACCCTACATACCGAAGCCAAGCAAAAAACTTCCAAGTCCACTCATCCGTGGGAGAAAAAGGAGGGGGGTGTTTGACTCATTCATAAAATAGATTCCAAACAGCGAAAAAAATCGGGAAGGGTTGGGGAAGAGAGAGACTCTGATTTCCCCCCTTGATTTCCGCTTTAAGCGCAACCAAACTTCGTACACTGAAAGAATGTGTAGAAGGGGGGTCGTTTTCTTGAAGGGGGGCGGATTGAGTACCCAGCATTTTGCAGCCAGGCGCGACGCCCCGTTTTTTCTCTCTCTTTCTCAGTCTCTCTTGGCACCAGGATGGGGTTGTTGGAAGGCGAATCGGCGGAAAACGGGGGGGGGGGGGGGAGGAAAGGTTGCCGTAATTGGGGGGGGGGGGAATGGAAAAAAATCCTTCTGCCAGAACAACTTGCTGTGCACCTGTTTTACATAACATTTCTCTTCTTCTGGTTGCGTGACAAGTGATTGGGGGGAAGCGATGGCGCGGGGAAAGAGCAGCGGGGCTAGCTTACCGAGAGGCGATGCCAACCGCGTGGCCCCCCGCCCTGACACCCATCCCCGCCCGGTCTTTCCCCCCTTCCCGGGCAAGTCTTGCCCCCGCTGCTTACCTGATCGTTATTCAGCAGGACTTCGAGATCTCCTTCCCAACCGAGGCAGCGAGAGAGTTGAAGTTTGCCATCCCTTGGGGGTGGGGGGGTGGGGGGAGGGGAGGCGTGGATACGAGTCCTTTAATATTAAAGCTCCTTTGAAGTTGCGGCGCCCGCCAAGCTCTTGCGTTAATTTCAAGGGGGGGGGGGACGCGAAAGGAAAGGGGAACAAAGTCTCCACCTTCCTCCTCCTCCTCCTCCTCCTCCCTCGGGGGGGGGGATGGAGAGGAGGGGGGAAGCTCCCCCCTCCCTACTCCCTCGGTGTGCGCCGCTTGAACTAATGCACCAGCGTCTCCCAGTTTGGACGGCGGCAGCGGCGGCTGGGTTGCTGGGGCTGGAGGAGCGGAGCCGCTGCCGTGGGAAACAGCGAGCGGCCGCAGGCTCGCATCCTGCAGGCGGAAAGCAGGCGGAAGGCAGGCAGGCACGCGCGGCCGACCCGGCTCTGCCGCCTTGCTCGCTCGCTCGCTCCCTCTTGCCGTCGCCGCAAGCCGCTTGCAGCAAGGCTGGCCCTGGCGCTGCCTCGACTCCTGCAGGGTCGGCGCCCGGTCTGCGTGTGGAGTAGGGCGAGAGCGGCGGGAGGCAGGCATGGCGAAGAGTTTGCGCGGAAGGAGCCCGCGCGGGGGGAGACGCGGGAACGGCTCCCGGGGCTTTAAGGTGGCCCCGCTTAGATCAAAGTGGCAGACGGGAAGGGAGGGAAGAAAACCGGTGACCGAGAGCTGCATTCCGTGCCCAGCTTGGTCGGAGCGACCTTGTCTGTCTCGGAAATATAACAGATTAACAGAGTTGGAAGGGACTTTGTAGGCCATCTAGTCCAACCCCGCTCAAGCAGGAGACCCTATACCATTTCTGACAAATGGCAGTCCAATCTCTTCTTGAAAGCTTCCAGTGCTGAAGGTCCCACAATTTCCGAGGGCAACTTCTGTTCCATTGAGTGATTGTTCCCACTGTCAGAAAGTTCCTTCTTACTTCTAGATTGAATCTCTCCTTGGTCAATTTCCATCCATTATTCCTTGTCTGGCCTTCAGGTGCTTTGGAAAATAGCTTGACCCCTTCCTCTCTGTGGCAGACCCTTAAATATTGGAAGACTGCTATCCTGTCTCCCCTGGTCCTTCTCTTTACATGCCCAGTTCCTGTAACTGTTCTTCATATGTTTTAGCCTCCATCCCCCTCATCATCCTGGTTGCCCTTCTCTGCACTTTTTTTAGAGTCTGAACATCTTTTTTTTATAGTGTGGTCTTACTAGGGCTTTATAGAGTGGTATTACTCCTTCACTTGATCTTGATTGTATCCCTCTGTTAATGCCATTTAGGATTGCATTGTTGAGAATTGGCTTGGCCCGCGGCTTACTCCCAGACCCAGCTTTTCCTTTTCCGAAGAAAATTGGGGGGGGGGGGTCCCCTGTCAGAGATGTGGGAAACCTAGAAGCAAGGAGGGGAGCCTGGCCAAACTCATCTTAAGGTGGTAGGCGTATGGTACTAAACCTTGATTCCTCTAGCTGTGGTTTATTTAGTAAGGGATGGACAGCTGGCTCCTTTTAAGGTTTAGGGAGATGCGAGAGACCCTGTGGGAAGAAATAGGAGGTCAGCAAAAGATCTGGAGCCGGTCCCTTGTCATGGAAAGGTTGGAAGCATGCAAGGCTACTTCTGCATTCGGATGTTATTGCTGCTTTCACAGGAACCTGCTAAACCAGGCTGAATTGAGGTGTGAATGAGCTATCACAATAACATGATTTATCTGTTCTATATTTCTATCTTATGTTCCATTTTATTAGCCTCGGTTTAGTGTGTTACACCAACCACATTTCTCAGATTAAGCTCACCAAAGGATAAAAACCAGAGGTAATCTATTGCTGGGTCATGGGAAGTGAAAACACCTTCAGGTGCTAGTGAAGAAAATTCCCAACAGTGCCGCACTGGGGAATGTTGGGAGCTGGAACCCTGCACCTCTGGAGGGTCACAGGGCCCCTGGAGGGCATTATAGGTAGTCCTCAATTTACAACAGTTCATTTAGTGACAGTTCAGAGTTGCAACCACCTGAGAAAAGTGATTTACGCCCCTTTTTCACACGTGCAACTTCTGCAGCATTTCCAAGATCACGTTGTCAAAATTCGGATTCTTGGCAACTGGTTCATATTTATGACAGTTGCAGCATCCCAGGGTCATGTGATTCCCTTTTGCCACCTTCTGACAAGCAAAGTCAATGCGGAAGCCAGATTCACTTAACAACCATGTTACTAACTTAATAACAGCAGTGATTCATTCAGCAACTGTGGAAAAGCCCTAAAATGGGTCAAAACTCCCTTAACAAATATTTTGCTTAGCAATATAAATGTTGGCCTCAATTATGGGTGTAACTTGAGGACTACCTTAATATTGGAGAAGTTTCCTTTTACAAATAAACTAGGGCGTAAGAAATCCAAAAGGAGATCAAAGTTATACATACATACATAAAATTGGATTTTACAGCAAATGGAGAGTTGGTTAAATCAGAGGCTGTGTTTGCACATACAGAGCTGGCTGGAGAATTCTGGGTGTCCCAGCACATCTGGAGCACGTCATGTTCAGGATGATTGCTGCCAACCATGCTTAATAAGCCACAATGGCTAAGCTGAGACCAACAAACCACATTATGGCTTTGTGGTGTGAATCAGACCATCTTTCTAAGCTCTACTGTGTTTTGTTTTGGCTTAGCAAATTATAAACCATTGTGGTATATAAATCACGGTTGATAAGATTTCATAGTTATTTTGTTTTTATTTATTTATTCCATTTCTATAGCCGCTAATCTCGAAGTGGGTAGTGAACAATCCCCAAAAACAGTTGTAACATTCGCCTTATGTCCACTGAGAGCACATGCACCAAAGACAAATTCCTTGTGTGTCCAATCACATTTGGCCAAAAAATGATTCTATTCTAAGGTCTTTGCCTAAAACTGGAAAAACAGGGAAATTCCACAAGGAGGGAAATAATTAGGAAAATTATGATTTGTGCTGAAATGGATAAATTGTCGTGGAAATTGAAGAACAAAGATGAATCAAAATATTATAAGATCTGGGATAAAGTTTATCGATGGTTGGAACAAAAAAATTAATTATGCCCAACTAATATGCGGAATTTTTCTCCCCTCTTTTGTTCTTCCTTGGTTACTGTCTATTTGGAGTGGTAAGATCCAGATACCATCCCTGCTCCTTGTGAAGGTTTAACAGAGGCTTTCAATGACCCAATATTGTTTTATTCTTTTTAAAAATTCGGTTTTCTAAAGTTTTTTTTTTTTTAATCCCCTTCATGGGCCCCCTTTGAGCTCCATGGGCCTGGAAATAATGTACTGGCTGCCCCCCCTCTCCTCAGGCCTGCAGACGAGAGTTCACAAACAGCAGGAGTGATTGCAGTTTTAAATAAAAGTTGGGGGGGGGGTGATAGGGGAATACAGTGGTACCTCTGTACCCAGTTGCTTCCAACCTTGCCGAATTCAGTTCCTGATGCATTTTGACATGAAAATGTTGTACATTCTACACATTTATTTAGTTCTTGATGCACTGGGAGAGGAAGAGTGGGACAGCCGTGGGGAATGGACAGGCAGTCAGCCATGTTGGGACAAGCACTGCAAAAGGAAGGGAAGGGACAGCCACAGAGGACGGACAGGAAGATGGCCACAGCGGGAAGGTTGCTGACATAGAAAAAGTGACCGAAGGTTTTTCCTGGCTGAAACAAAGGGTTGTGTGCTTTGTTTGGGACTTGTGCTTTTTAGTGCTTGTCACATCTCCCAGAACCAATTAATGCCGAGTACAGGTAGTGCTCGACTTACGACCGCAATTGAGCCCAACATTTCTGTTGTTAAGTGAGATATTTATTAAGTGAGTTTAAATGTTTTATGACATTTCTTGCCACAGTTGTTGATGAATCACTAAAATTTTGAGGTAAGTAACCCAGTTGTTAAGTGAATCTGGCTTCTGCTTGTCAGAAGGTCGTAAAAGGGGATTTTGGAATCGAGCAATGGTCATAAAGATGATTTTTTTTTTTTTGATTTTACCTTTATTTGTATGCCGCCCTTTTCCCAGAAGGGACTCAGGGCGGCTCACAATTCAAAAGGGAGGGGGGAGACGACAAACAATAAACAATACAGCATATTAAAAGAGAAAAAACGCAACAATCACACCATTCGAGTGGAGCTATAATCTTAGCCCCAGGCCAGCCGGGACAGCCAGATCTTTACAGCAGCGCAGAAGGATTAGAGGGTGGTGAGGGTCCGAATCTCCACGGGGAGTTCGTTCCAAAGGGACGGAGCAGCCACCGAGAAGGCCCTCCTCCGGGTAGTTGCCAGTTTGCACTGGCTAGAAGATGGGATTCAGAGGAGGCCTAATCGATGCGATCGAATCGGTCTGGTGGAGGTGATTGGCAGTAGGCGGTCTCTCAAGTGCAGTAGGCGGTCTCCAGTTGCCAAGCATAAGAATTTTGATCGCGTGATCATGGGGATACTACAAAGGTCATAACTGGTCCTAAATGACATACTTCAGTGCGGTTGTAACTTTGAACAGTCACTAAATAGACTGTCATAAGATGAGGACTACCTGTACTGAGGTGCCATTGTAATTATGAAGGGGTGGTGTGTACAATGACCAATATCTACCATGCTGATCCAGTGCATGTCTGTGGTAAAACAGATTTTTCTGACTTCATTTTTTTTGGGTTGAGTATAACCCAAAATCACCCAGACAGCTTTAGTTTCTAAAGGAAGAATACAACTTGAGTCTTCCCTCATCCCTCATCCTCTTTCCCATGTATGTGTGTGTGTGTGTAGTTGTGTAGTCACTGTACACCCATACAGTTTGCACACAGTTTCAGTACAGGATGACTGTACTTGCTGGTAATCCCCCATCACCTGTGACCCTCTCTGTGGTACACATCAAAACTGGTATTCAGCAGGTTCTGACCAGTTCTGGAGAACCAGTAGCGGAAATTTTGAGTAGCTCAGAGAACTGGTAAATGCAACTTCTGGCTGGCCCCGCCCACATCTATTCTCTGCCTCCCAAGTCACAGCTGATCAGGAAGGAATGGAGATTTTGCAGTAACCTTCCCCTGAGTTGGGAGGGAATGGAGATTTTATGGTATCCTTCCCCTGCCCCGCCCACCAAGCCACAGAACCAGTAGTAAATGTTTTTGAATCCCAACAATGTATGCTACCAAGGGTAAGCTTTGTCTGCAGAGAATAAATCCTCCAGGTTAATCCTCAATCTCTTCAAGGAAAGCCACTTCATGCAACCCATTCAAGATCAGTCCCCCATGTGCATAATTTGCTAAGTTGAATTGTTTGTAACATGGTTTACTGCCTGGTGACTTAACTTGCTGTGTGAATATCCCGGCAGTTGATGAGTTGATGGTCCTATATATTCTGCAACTCCAGAAAATGGAAAACAGTGAAATGTCGTATGAATACCATATGAGTCGGAGACACATAACCAAGCCCTCAAGCTGCTTTGAAAATGGCTAGCAAATTATAACTTTTACTATGTCATAAAGGGAAGATTATGAAATACTTAGGAAATAAATCCTGGTTAATTAATTTCAACCAAACCAAATCAGTCATAGTGTTTCCCCCCGGTCCCTCCTGCTTCTGTGTCCTACTTCTCAATTCTTATTGCACAGCCTTCAACCCACCACTTGTGAGTGATTTAAAGAATTTTGCACACCCCTGGTTTGTACCCAGAGAGTGGTTTGTTCAATTTATTTTATTTATATTGTGATCACAAGACATTTGGCGGCTTACAGTAATTACAGGTAAAAGAAGCATGTAAAGAAAACCTCCTTGGTAGAAGCCTGCATAAAATTTCTGCAAATTTCTGCAAAGCATTAACACCATCAAACTGGGTGCTATGTCGCTTTTCCTAGTCTTCTGGAAAAACTTACTTTTCAGAAGTTTGCAGAAAGTTAAAGAGAATCAGAGCTAAGCTAATTTCTAAGGCAGTGTTTCTCAACCTTGGCCACTTGAAGATGTCTGGACTTCAACTCCCAGAATTCCCCAGCCAGCGAATGGCCAAGGTTGAGAAACACTGTTCTAAGGAGACATTGCTCCATAAAATTGTTCTGATCTAGACTTCCTGAGTCAATAAAAATCCTACCCAGTGATGGGTTCTGGGTGGTATGGCCCAGTATGGCCGTACCCGTAGTAGCCGGGAGCAGCAGCTACCGTACCGGTACAGTGGTTTATTTGGCCCACTCGCCCACCCATGTTCTATAGTGGTATTTATAACACCACTTGCCAATGGCGCACATGTGCACAGCGTGTGGCGCCTGCGCGACCACTGCCCAGCAGTTGGGTCTCACAGAGCGGTGGTGTGCGCATGCGTGCACAGCGCGCGTGCCCGACTAGGACGCCCAGCCCCGTGTGCAGCGTACCGGTTGCGAAGGGACTGGCTTAGTCCCCCAAACCCTCTTTTTATTTAAAGGGCTGTGAATTATGTTCATTCACAGCCTGTAATGATTCACAAAAAGTCTGTGAAGAATCCGACAGAAGTCTGCCACAGTCTTTCAGGGTATTGCTGATAAACACCTCCTTTATCTCCCTTGAAATGCTGCCAGAGACCTAATTGCCAATTACTTTTGCAAGGGCAAATGGAGCACAGAGTCAAACAGAGCTTCTTAGAGTTTGAACCAACCAGAACGAACAAAATTGCTTCCTGAAAAGGCTCACATCCGTTTGCTCCTCTTTTATGTCTTCTGAGAAGGGCCAATCACCTCCAAGCCTTACTCCTGAGTCACCCCTTCTTACCTTCTGGCAGCTCTGTGCATGAGTGCACTGGGAACAGGCTCCCCCTGTTCCTCTGCCTCGCTGATGTCTGACTCTGGAGATTCCAGAGGCAGCACATAACTCCCAGATGGCCTTGGTCCCCTCTCTGCCTCCGATGCAGAACCCTCATCCAAGCCTTCCCCAGACTCCAGGACTGTCCCATATTCCTCGTCAACCTCTTCACTGTCTGACTCTGCTGCCAGCTCCACAGGCCACTGGTGGACCACAACAAACATAAGTGTGACTATTGGAGGAAAGGACTTTCTCCTGGGGGACCCCGGGGGTGGGCTGGCCAATTTGTATGGAGGAGATCATCCTGAAAGAGCCCTGGTGTCAACCAAGATAGACCTTTCCTGCTGGCAAGCAGCATTCTGGATCACAACTGGAATCTGATAGGAAGCTGGTTGAGGAAACCTTGGCTAACAGGTAGTCCTCGACTTACAACCATGATTGAGCCCAGAATTTCTGCTGCTAAGCAGTTGTCCCATTCTGCAACCTCTCTTGCCACAGTTGATAAGTGAATCATTGCAGTTGTGAAGTGAACGACACGTTTGTTAAGTGAACTGGGTTTCCCCCAGGGACTTTGCTTGTCACAAATGGTTGCAAACAGGGATCACACAATCCCGGGACAGCGCAAGAGTCATAAAATATGAATCAGTTGCCAAGTGTCCGAATTTTGATCATGGAACCATGGGGATGCTGTAAGGCTTGTAATTGTGGAAAATGGTCGTAAGTCCCTTTTTCATGTTGTTGTAACTTTGAATGGCCACAAGGTTGAGGACTACCTGTTGTTTGATGTGTGAACACAGCCTTGTGCCTTTTTTGAACCGGTGTTTCCACTTAGCCAGAGTGTATTTTTCCAGTCTGTTGCTTTTGTAATCTGTTGGAATTACAAGTGTCAATTTAGCTAAAATGGAAGGCAGGAGTTACATTTCCACCACCTCCCAGAGAAAGGCTAAGCAAATTCAAGGCAAGAGGGAGCTGGATTAAATCTGGAGCTTTTGAGAAGAAGGGACAACTGATTAAGATCACGATTGCAGTAATTACTTTTGTAAAAGCAGATTGTACGTCGAGGCCATTTCACTTGCTTCTCTATTACAAGTGGCCAATATTTCCTTCTTACAACTTTTAAAGGTCACCAGTGCTCTTTCCATCTGGTTTCTTCGGGCGTTTATTAATACCGGAGCCACACAACAGGGTAGTCAGTGTGAAAATGGGGTTGAGTGCAGGTGGTGACATACGACCATAATTTCCATTGTGAAGCAAAGTAGCGCTTAAGTGAGTTGCACCCAATGTTATGACCCTTTTTTCCCATGGCTGTTAAGCAAATCACTGCATCACTAAGTGAATCAAGTGGTTATTAAGCAAATCCAGTTTCCCCCATTGACTTTGCTCATCGGAAGCCTGCCTGGAAGGTTACAAATGGTGGATCACACCTTCCTGGGACGCTGCAACCATCATAAATAGCTGCCAGTTGCCAACATCCAAGTTTTAATCATGGGACTGTAGGAATGCTGCAACAGTCATAAGTGTGAGGCCCAGTTGTAGGTCTCTTTTTTCAGTGCTGTTGTAACTTTGATATAGTTGTTAAAGGAATGTAAGTGGAGGACCACAAGTGGAGTAGGCTGTGTCACCGTGCTTTAAGAATTTAGCTAAGGTCCTACAATATTGTGTGAAACCTATATATCACATTAAGTCACAGTTGTGCCTTCTTCATGCACAACATGTTTCATTAATATAGACATCTGGAAAATAAGAAGTAGAGGTTTTTGGTTACAACAAATCCTTCAGGTAACAAACACCATGTACATTTATTTACTCTGAAAACTATCGGATGGATTAGAAATGAAAGAACTTGCTGAATGTTAGGTGAGTAATCCAAAATGAAACAACCTAAATATTATAGGAGTATCTTAAATGCACATCCGAGGCCAATTCTTCATCAGTTAAAATCAGGGGTGGGTTCCTGCCAGTTCTAAGCTGTTCTATAGAAGAGGGTCCACAAATCTACAGTGCCGTTTAGAAGCGGTTCCAGCTCCCTCCCCCCCGCCTGTCCACACATCATCAAGATGAAGAGCGAGAGGAGGAATTCTGGGAGTTGACGTCCACAAGTCTTAAAGCTGTCAAGTTTGAATATCCCTGGGGTTTTTTTCTAAAGGGTTAGGGGTCCAAGGGTCTTGTAACTTGACAGCTTTAAGACTTGCGTGCTTCAAATACCAGAGTTCCTGAGCCAACATTTTGGTTGCTAAGCAAGAGCGTTGTTAAGTGAGTATCACCATATTTTACAAGTTTGCCACGCCCACCCAGCCACATGACCATCAAGCCACTCCCACTCAACCACATGGCTGGCAAGCCACTCCCACCCAGTCCCATGGCCGGCAAGCCACTCCCACAAAGCAGGCCACACCTACAAAAGAGGTTCCAAAAATTTTTGAAACCCACCACTGGTTAAAATGAATATTTAAAGATGTTTACAGTTGAAGAATGGTGATTGATTGAATGCTATCCAATCAATGTTGACTCTCACAGCAATGACATGGATAGATTTCCCCCTCAGGATAATTTGTCTCCAGCCTGGTCTTCCAGTGGTGCATCCATTCATTTGGGGAGCAGTACACCCCTAAATCTGTAGATTTGTAAAGCAGGGAAAATATTTCTTTCTTCCTGACATGCCATAGACACATGGATGCATCTGAATCTGTGTGTTCAGTCAACCACACCCTTGTTTTCCTCTCTCCATTCTGTTTTCTTGTATGGACCTCCCACGAAAACAGACAAAAAACTTAGATGTAGTAGGACAGTCATTCCCCAGCTGCGTGCATCTTCCATTTCTTTAAGCAAGGACAACAGCATCGCACAATAACTCTTAACTTATGGAAGCTCCTCTCAGATAATTCAATAATCCCTCTATTTTTCGTAAACCACTAATGATAAATGTTAGTTTTGCTCAGATCCCATCTGTATCCATTTCTGGAGACAAATGCGTAATCAATAATACTAATATGATTAGATAATTGTGATAAACCGATGGAGAACTTACTAAGGTATGGGAAGACTGAATTTGGCCTTCTCCAGTAGCAGCATAGAGTGAAACCAGTTAATCTCAAGATTAACCAGTCTCACAGAGCTTTAGTTAGTAAAGCTATTCAGAAGATTATTTTTTTAAAAAAAAAACTCCAGCAAGGACTCAACTTCCCAATGAGAAATCTCTGTATAGGCAAAGAGTGTGAAGATTCTCGTGTCTTTCTTGATATCGTTGGTGAAGGGGGTAACAGAGAACTTTTTAACAAACCGGGAATCTTAGTGGACAACCAGCTAAATATGAGTCAGCAACCAAAAAAGCCAATGCAATCCTAAATTGCATTAATAGAGGGATACAATCAAGATCAAGTCCCCTCAGGGAAAAGGGCGGCCTACAAATGTTAATAAACATTTAAACATTTAAACAAACATCAAGGGAGGTACTAATGCCACCCTATAAAGCCCTAGTAAGATCACACCTAGAGTACTGCATCCAGTTTTGGTCACCACACTATAAAAGAGATGTTGAGACTAGAAGAAGTACAGAGGAGAGCAACCAGAATGATTAGGGGACTGGAGACTAAAACATGTGAAGAACAGTTGCAGGAACTGGGCATGGCGAGTCTAGTAAAAAGAAGGACCAGGTGAGACATGATAGCAGTGTTCCAATATTTGAGGGGCTGCCACAGAGAGGAAGGGGGTCAAGCTATTTTCCAAAGCTCCTGAAGGCCAAACAAGGAATAATGGATGGAAACTGAGCAAAGAGAAAAGCAACCTGGAAATAAGGAGATATTTTCTGACAGGGAGAACAACCAACCCATGGAATAGAATTGCCTTCAGAAGTTGTGGGAGCTTCATCACTTGAGACTTTCAAGAAGAGATTGGACTGCCATTTGTCAGAAATGGTGTAGGGTCTCCTTCTTGAGCAGGAGGTTGGACTAGATGATCTACAAGGTCCCTTCCAACCCTGTTAATCTGTTAAATCAGGAGCCAACCCATCAGGCTTCAACTTAGTCAGGGCTTCTGTGCATTTGACAGGACACAAAAACCACACAACGCTTACATAAGATTCCTGTTGCCTTGCTTTGATGTAACCAGGGGAGCAGCTTATTCCTAGCCGAACAAAAAAAACCTGAGCTTATTTATGTGGGTGAGCAGATCCAATTGCTATTGTAGATAAATGGAGCCCCCATGTTTAGAGACGGTATAACAAAGGCCAAAGACAAAAGAAAAAGAAAGATAAATACATCTGCAGTCGTGCCCTGCTTGTGAGTCTCCTCACAGTAACAGTTTGGAACGGGAGGCTGGGCTAACCAGGCACTGCTGCCCTCTAGCGGATCACATGAGAGCTGGGTTTTGTTTTTTAGTATTCCACCAGATGTTCTGGAATTCAGTTCCCAACCTTCCAGGGCTGGCTGGGAAGGTTGAAACCTGAACACATCTGGAATAGCTTCCATAAGATCAATTGGCTTAGAAGGCTCCGTTCATAATAAGATGAATACATTTTTTGTTATTGATGACTGCGAGTGAGAGCTCATCATTAGTTGAGCTGCCATCCCTGCTTAAATGCATTCTACCAATAATGGCAAATTAGTGTCTATATGTGATAATAAGCAGGAAGAAAGAAACTGTAATTAAAAGCAATTAGCAGAGAAAGACTAGCACACAATAATACAACTATATTCTCATAAATGCAATTAATAAGTGTCCAATATGGGCACTACCCAGGGATTAATATACTATGCAAATGCCTGAACTTCTACAGCTGCATTAGGGATAAAGCATCCCATAATAACTCTATGGGTAAGTGACAACCGGGCTCAGTTATGGTCGGAGTTCTAAGAGGCAAACATGACTCTGCAACGGATGCAACTTTACATTTGGTGGTTTTGTCTCACTGACACAGCCTTTTAATTTTCAGGCTGAATCAAAAAGCAATTTGATTAGCGAAAAGGGCATGATTGACTTGCGGTGGAAAATGTTGCCCTGCTTTTTCCTTAAGACGGATTGCATCAGTGGGGAGAAAATAATCGCAAAAGCTGGAAGGCTGTGGCAATCAATAGAACCATGTATCATGGGGAAACAACAAACAGAAAAATAATCAGAACAATGGAGAACAGAGGCTAATAAAAACAAATCCTTGCTAAAGTAGAAGGGGAAGATTTCCCAAAACAAAGGGGGGAAACATCTGGATCAATGGTGGGATTCAATTTTTTTTACTACCAGTTCTGTGGGCGAGGCATTGCTTGGTGGGTGTGGCTTGGTGGGCATGGCAGGGGAAGGATACGGTAAAATCCTCATTTCTTCCCAATCAGCTGGGATTCAGGAGGCAGAGAATAGATAGGGGTGGGGCTAGTCAATGGTGGTATTTACTGGTTCTACGAACTACTCCAAATTTCTGCTACTGGTTCTCCAGAACTGGTCAGAACCTGCAGAATGCCACCTCTGATCTGGATGCCACTAGTTCTCCCCCATTCCATCATCCCCCACCATCACCTAGAAAGGGGCTCTTCAGCTGGTCAAATGGAAGAATATGACCTTTGAGGATTTTAATTAATTAGGGTTAGGTTCGCATCCGGGCTTATATGAGCCATGCTCACTCAGTTGGGGAGAGGGGGTGAGATGGCTCAGTGGTTAAAGACGCTGAGCTTGTTAGCTGGAACAGTGACAGCCCTGGCTCAATACCTAAGTGCCACAAAACAATTTGAGCTCCCGTTACCTCCCTCAGTTCCTGCCAACCCAGCAGTTCAAAAGCTTGCAAATGCGAGTAGATAAATAGGTACCACTTCAATGGGAAGGTAAAAGTATTCCGTGCACCTTTGTTGTATAGTCATGCTGGCTGTGTGACCATGGAAGAGTCTTCAGACCATGCTGGCTCCCTTGGCTAAGAAACAGATATGACTGTCTCCTAGAGATGCAGATAATTGGACAGGGGATACCTACATCTTTATCTTTGCTCACTATGCTTATTTTTCTGGATCTCTCCAACATGCTGAACTCTGCACTAAGCAAATATGGTTAAGTTCTCACAGCACGTAAGGATAAATTCTGGTTGGCTTATTTGTGAGCAGTTACAGGCAAAGAGCTACATGCATTGAAGGACCAACGGTGATCAATTCTTTAATAAATATAGAGGTCTATATCTCATACATTGGCAGCTATTTTGGGGGGAATCTATACAAAGGGACACAGTGAGGGACGCAGTGGCTCAGTGGCTAAGATGCTGAGCTTGTCGATCAGAAAGGTCAGCAGTTTGGCAGTTCGAATCCCTAGCGCTACGTAATAGAGTGAGCTCCTGTTACTTGTTCCAGCTTCTGCCATCCTAGCAGTTCGAAAGCACATAAAAAAAACAAGTAGAAAAATAGGAACCACCTTTGGTGGGAAGGTAACAGCATTCCGTGCGCCTTGGGCATTTAGTCATGCTGGCCACATGACCACAGAGACGTCTCTGGACAGCGCTGGCTCTTTGGCTTTGAAATGGAGATGAGTACTGCCTCTAGAGTTGGGAACAACCAGCACAAATGTGCGAGGGGAACCTTTACCTTTACCTTATTCAAAGGGAAGTCCCATGTGGCTGCCAATTTGCCATAAAATTCCCCACAGTTGCTTGGCAATTCTTAGATATATTTTTTTAGTCCCAACATCTTTGGAATTGATCTAGTGGAATGGAATGGAATGGAATTTATTATTTATATGCCGCCCTTCTCCGGGAGGACTCAGGGCGGCAAACAATCCAAAAAGGGAAAGGGGAACATCAAAACGAAATACAAATAATAAAAATAAACAACAATCGCACAACCATACATGTCGAGAGGGGAGGGAACTCATTACCCCCAGGCCTGCCGGCAAAACCAGGTTTTGACGGCTTTTCAGAAGGCCTGGAGAGAGGTGAGGGTCCGAATCCCTGCGGGGAGTGTGCATAGATGGAACTAAAGTACTGGTAATAGATGTGCCATGTGACTTTACTTGGCATTCCAACTTGCTGCTGAAAACTGCAAAGTCGATTTTTAAGGTTTTCTACATCACTTTTCCCAACCCACCCACCCGTGTTGTTCTTCTCACGGATCACCAGGCAGCTGATGGTCTACATTACTGGATAGCTGGTGTTCCATGAAGTTGATGCTACATGGCATTGGTGCACATGTGGACATAGACAATGCCATCTTGAGGACCAGACGGCTGTTGCCTTATGCAAGCAGCTCAGAAGGTTTGCAAAATGGCCTCACAAATCATTTTAACACGTACTGCAAAGACCTGCAAGGAATAACCATTTCCACCTTTAGTGTACGCAGCTGGGGTATTTCATAAGATGCATGGGTGTCCCATTAAAAAGTATCAGCTCTTTGACTGTATACAGGTAATCCTCGACTTACAACAGTTCATTCAGTGACTGTTCTAATTTACAATGGCACTGAAAAAGTGACTGATAACCGCTTTTCATGCTTACAACCATTGCGGATTCCCATGATCACGTGATCAAAATTCAGATGCTTGGCAACTGACTCATACTTTGCAACATCCCAGGGTCATGTGACCCCTTCTGTGACCTTCTGACAAGCAATGTCAATGGGTAAGCCAGATTCACTTAACAACCCTGTTGTCAGGCCTGCAGCCATCTTTTCTTTTGGAACTTTGGCCTGCCACACTTTCTATTATTCTACTATGCATTTTCTATTGTGGGAAAATGGGAGGGTGGATTGTATGGTGTTAGATGCTATGTAGCCATAACAAAATTCTTTCTAGAAAGCCAAGATCATCCTTTGTCTCTGCACCTCTGCACCTGACCGGATCTGGATGGGTGGAACTGCCAGCGTGGCAGTGGAAGATTGGACCATGTGATGGCCTTGTGGGTGTGGGGGCAAGACTTTGAACATTCAACTGGGTGGGGGAAACCGGGAAACTTTCAGATTCAGGTTTTCCCAGATGTGCCAACATGGCTCTCTTAATAAATTGGAACTTTGAGCAATACTTTGCCTTGGACTCTGATTTACTTTTGGATGCTATTTGGAACCCTAACATCTGTTACTAAAGTAACAACTGAAATGACTCACCTAATCAAGGTGGCAAGAAAAGTTCATAAGATGGGGCAATATTCACTTAAGACGCATCTCATTTAGCAACAGGAATCTTGGTTGTAAGTCAAGGCCTACTTGCATTCACGATCACTTTCTTGACTTTTTGATCCACATCTAGTACAACTCTCTGAAGGGGACAAGGTTTTCAAAAAAAAATCTAGAATTAGGGACTAGACCAGGGGTCGCCAACTTTAAACATTCAAAGAGCCATTTGGCCCCATTTCCCACAGAAAAGAAAACACTGGGAGCCACAAAGGTCCAAACCGGAAGCCCCCAATTCAATTTTGGAGCTGACTGGAAGTCCGGTTCCTCCACCATAGAGTCTCCTCCTAGTGTTGCGCACTTTTTCCTCTACCTGTCCTAACTGAAAGTCCTATCAATTGTGGAGCCATCTGGAAAACCTGCTCCTTACCAGAGAGTCTTCTCTTGCTTCTTCCCCCAACCAAAAGGTCCTTTCAAAATTGTGGTGCCGACCGGCGACATGGAGCCACAACAGAGGGATGAAGGAGCCACATGCGGCTCCAGAGCCGCAGGTTGCTGATCCCTGGGCTAGACAGTTAGTGAACAATACTTTTGGCAACTTCTGTGATTGGGAGGTGGTGTTTTATGTCTCTCTTGTGGCGAGACTGGCAGAGATGAAGACAATCATATCTTCAAAAGCATTTTGAGGGATTGAGGAGAGGAAATGGCAACCTATGAAAGTACCATAAGCTCCCATTTATTATTCTTCACTCCTCACCTGGAGATAAGTTGCTGATGACCTGGAATCATTCTCTTTGGCTGCAGAAAGAGCATTCAAATGCTAAAATCTCCTTCAAGTCAAGCGTGACTCCCAATGCTCAAGTATAACCCTTGTGCCCAAAAGCAACTGTGTTGAACCTTTTTCATGCATCCTCTGTTTCTGTAATGAGCAGTGTTGTACATGCTGCAATGACTTCCCACCTTGTGCCAGCCAGAAATAGCAATAGCAGTTAGACTTATATACTGCTTCATAGGGCTTTCAGCCCCCTCTAAGCAGTTTACAGAGTCAGCATATCGCCCCCAACAATCCAGGTCCTCATTTTACCCACCTCAGAAGGATGGAAGGCTGAGTCAACCTTGAGCCAGTGAGATTTGAACAGCCGAACTGCAGAACTGCAGTCAGAAATGTGAAAAGAGAATGGAGAAATGAATGCCAGATTGTCACCACAGAGCGCAGATTGCTATTGTGCGGCAAGGAAGGAGAACTTCACAAAGAAAAGCTATTTTGATATCATCTCTAACTTCAAGTGGCACCTCATCCTGGTACACCAAAGAGGGGAGCCAGAGAAGAATTTTGTTGGATTTCTTGTTTTATCAGAACTTGCCAACGTTCACAATATCTAAATGAACAAGATTACCAAGTGTGCCTCGGTAAGGCCACATTTGGAATACTGCACTCAGTTTTGGTCGCCACGATTTAAAAAAAGATGCTGAGACTCTAGAAAGAGTGCAGAGAAGAGCAACAAAGGACTGGAGGCTAAAACATATGAAGAACAGTTGCAGGAACTGGGTATGTCTAGTTTAATGAAAAGAAGGACTAGGGGAGACATGATAGCAGTGTTCTAATATCTCAGGGGTTGCCACAAAGAAGAGGGAGTCAAACTATTCTCCAAAGCACCTGAGGGTAGAACAAGAAGCAATGGGTGGAAAGTAATCAAGGAGAGAAGCAACTTAGAACTGAGGAGAAATTTCCTGATAGTTAGAACAATTAATCAGTGGAACAACTTGCCTCCAGAAGTTGTGAATGCTCCAACACTGGAAGTTTTAAAGAAGAGATTAGATAACCATTTGTCTGAAATGGTATAAGGTTTCCTGTCTAGGACAGGGGCTGGACTAGAAGACCTCAAAGGTTCCTTCCAACTCTGTTATTCTATTCTATTCTAAGATAGAGCTGAAAAGAGAGCTGGGAGAAAGTAATACAGTGATGCCTCAGTACTCATTGTTAATTGATTCCAGAAGGTGTGATGAGTACCAAAAACGATGAGTACCAAAGAAATATTTCCCATAAGGAATAATATAGTGAGTCACAAGGCAACGGACACTGACAAGTTCGAGCTTGCGTGTTGAGTACCAAACAATGAGTACCGGGACAAACATTTTGCATCAAAATGTGTTGAGACCAAATGTGACACATTTCAAAGCAGTTGAGTACCAAGGTGACACTGTGTGTAACTATTTATGTCTCCCAAGGGTTTAGGACATAGGCAGAAACCTTTTCAGCTCAGGATGATGTTTGGACTTTTGAGAGTACCTTGTGGGCTCATTCACAAAATGACTACTGTGGGATCAAAAAATTAGTTAAGGTAGGGAAGCTTGTAGAATCAAAGCAGGGGACTGGACACTCCTTAAGACCTAAGACTTTAGGCTCTATGACAGAGGTCCTCAAACTATGGCTCACAGGCCAGATGTGGCCCCTCGAAGCCATTAATCCAGCCCACTCAGGATCATGAAGATGCCCCGTCCACATTGCCCCAACTACTTGCTGGCCCCCACCCATCTTCTGGAGGCCAAGGAGCCCTAAAATGGGCTTGTTTTTTGCCTCCCCAGCCAAGAGAGAGGGGGGAGGGAGGGAGAGAGACACACACACAAACACACACACACACACAGTCCATCACACACATTCCAATATTGTATTCTGCCATGGAGCTGTTATGGAAAAGCAGAAACAAAGAGGTGGAAAATTTAATTTAGCATTAGAAACATTGAGGAACATACAGTATTTTAGAGTCCTGTTTTAGGGCTGAAACATCATAGAGCAGGGGTCCTCAAACCTTTTAAACAGGGGGCCAATTCCCAGTCCCTCAGACTGTTGGGGGCTGGACTGGCTGGATGGGCATGGCTAGGTGGTCATGTGACTGAGTGGGCATGGCCAATTTAGCAGTCTAAACAATACACACAAATTAAACTTTAATTTGTTATGCTCCTGGGGGTAGTAGAAAGCAGGTTAGTGAAGTTTGAGGACCCCTGCTCAAAATGTTCCTCAGTGTTTCTTATGCTGAATTAAATTTTCCACCTCTTTCTTTCCGCTTTTCCATAACAGCTTTGTGGCAGAATACAGTATTTTCTGTACAGGAATTATCTCTGCCTATTGAGCTTGGAGGAATGAATGGAGAAACCCCTTCTTCTTCTTCTTCTTCTTCTTCTTCTTCTTCCTCTTCTTCTTCTTCTTCTTCTTCTTCTTCTTCTTCTTCTTCTACCTCCTCCTCCTTCTCCTTCTCCTTCTTCCTCTTCTTCTCTTCCTCTTCTTCTTCCTCCTCTTCTTCCTCCTCCTCCTCCTCCTCCTCCTCCTCCTCCTCCTCCTCCTCCTCCTCTTCTTCTTCTCTTCTTCTTCTTCTTCTTCTTCTTCTTCTTCTTCTTCTTCTTCTTCTTCTTCTTCTTCTTCTTCTTTTATTTTGACACAAACAAAACACATTCCAAAGAGTCACAGCAAACTGTACTTGTTCCTTCGTAAAGGCAGTAGGAGGGAATTTATTTAAAGCAAATATTAAATGCTGTGGAAAGCAAAGTGGGCAGGTCCATCTCCATAGCTGTGGCTCTTTGAAGGATTTGCAATGTGTTTAAAGTCTTGTGCAAAGTTAAATCTTCCTTGATGCTTATCTGAGAGGCTTCCTGGCCTTATACAACAGCCTAAATTAAATTTTATATGGATTGTAGAAGCTAACACCATTAAATAAGATTTGAAAATATCCTAGCCAGGAGTAGTTCTTAAAGAATAAGACAGCAGTGTGTTGCTTTTCCTGAAGGGTATGTTTCTTGAGAAGATTTGACAAGTTTACATTAAGTTGCCCTTTTTGGAAGGATTAGGAGATGCTAAATTTGGGTGGTTTTGCTGGGAGTCAAAACTGACTTGAAGGCACAAATTTCCTAGATGCTTAGAACATGCCCCCTGGTGGTTGTTGCCAGAATATTCTGGTCCCCTACAAAAGAAAACAAAACAGTTCCTTTATAAAACTATTTAAGTTAGGCCGGAGGGACCATGTCTTTTCTCAAGGAATGCTTCTTATTGCACATAAAGAAATTAAAAGATTCCATTAGAGCATTATAAAGCAATTAACGCAAATTTCGATTTTCCTCTGGCTCAGATTTAACTCTGGCTGAACACACAGGTTGTAATTGGGATGGCAGCTGCATTTGGGAAGAGTGGATTATTCTAAGAAAATAGAGCGATTCCATTATCCTTTCAGAGAAAAGGCTAGTTGTGTTCTCATGGGACGTACAGGAGGCATCTCATATGCCTACCATTTCTGGACTTCAAAACTTCAGATGACCACTAGATGTCAGCAAAGGATGCAGAAAAACACAAAGCTCTGTCGCCCTCTGGTGGCAATGTACATTTTTATAGTTTAGAAGTGGTAGCGCTAGCATTTTTGCTTTATTGTGCTAGAAAGCAGGGGTGGGGAGATTGAAAACCTAATCCAAAGCACTGGAGGGAAAAGTGTGGAAGGAAAACTTTTTTTTTGATGCAGATGAACACACTTTAGGGGAAAAATGCAAGGAGCATGTCATTATTGAGGATAGGATAGGATAGGATAGGATAGGATAGGATAAGACAGGTCAATAATTCAGAATACCTGGGTTGGATTTGCAGAACACAGTAATTGTTGCATTTACTTACAGCCTGCATTCAGTGAGTTAAAAAGTTGTGTGAACATAGCCAATGAGCACTTAAAAGGCTCAGTGGCTGCTTTCACTCACAAGTAAGGCAGGGTTTGACACAGTGGTGGGTTGCACTTACCTTCACTACCGGTTTGCTGATTGCGTGTTCCATTCGCACATGTGCCTGACTCACACTGTGTGTGCATCCACAATCCACCGTCCCTGCGATAACCAGCTGATTGTTGGGGCTCGTGCAGGCACCATACACTGCATGCATGCACAATTTGCCTTTTGTCATAAAAACAGGTATGGAGCATGGGTGAGCGGGCCAAAAGAGCCACCATATCGGTTCGCTCTCAGCTGCTCCAAGCCACTACTGGTTTGGCCAAACTGGGCCGAACCGACAGCAACCCACCCCTAGTTTGACATCATCTGGATATTTTGTGATTGACACTCTTACACAAATCCAACACAATGGTTGGCCTATATATGGTCTGGTGTGTTATGTGAAACACCCCCCCCCCAAAAAAAAAACATGTTAATTCAGTTGCTGGGATAAAGAAGTTGGGCAAATCCAGCCTCTATAATTGCTGAGTCAGCAAGCTGCCAGAAATGGGGAGAGGGAGAGCTGACGGTCGAGCAGATGAGGAGCAAAAAGATTCCAGGAGCCACAACAAAATCAACATGAGAGTAAAGAATTGAAGAAGCCTGAACAAGAGTACCAAGAAGATGACCAAGCCAAGAATTGGTGGAAGATGTTTCCATGCCTGTAAGCAAATAGTCATGGTCTTGGAAACACTTCGCCTACAGCAGACATTGAACAATGCAGTCATCAATGTGTGAATGAGGCTCCATGTGATGTTTTATATATGTCACATGCACAATGCATGTAAAAAGAATGAGGCTTCCGTAGAACAACTGCAACTGCCATATGAACCTTCCTCTGTCACAGATGTCCTTGCCTGAGAGCCCATCAGGATCCAGGTTGGGACGTGGTTCAGGGATGGGTTGCTGCTGGAGTTTGCAACCCATGCACAACGTGTGCTGCACAAGCATGCACAGTTCAATGTAAATTGTTCTGCGTGCATGCACAGAACAATTTACAGTGAACTGCGCATGCGCAGTCACTAAAATCCAAAATGGCGGCGGCCAAGCAGCAGTGAGGGAACCAGTTTGGGGACATGGCAGGCCTGGATTGCTGCCGGTTCTGCGATCCAGGCCTGAATTTCACTACCGGTTTGGCCAAATCGGGCCGAACCTGCAGCACCCTACCTCTGACGTGGTTTCTGGCTAGAGAGCTACCTCACTGCCCGCTTTTGAAGTCCTTGGTGGAGGGTAAAAGACAGTCTGGCAAATTTTCCAGCCTCTTTTCTTGGATCTCCAACCATGACTGCTATCGAAGGTGGTTGACGGTCAAAGCCTACACAAAGGTATTAGAAACTGAGCGCAGAAACCCAGAAAGCAGTGGGAGAACAGGGTTTTTGCCAGTAGGGAAAGGAAATATCCATCATCTCTGCAAGACTGCAGAATTGCATTAGAAAAGACCAACTTTGCTCCTCATTTTGATGAAACATACAGAATCTTGGCAGAGAGTGTGTGGAGGGAGATGACTCAGCTTTTTCATGGTGACATCCTGAAAATAGCAGGTTGAAATATCTCACCTGGAAGTGATGCTTGCATGACACCATGAGTATCAACATTGTTTCCCAGATCCAGATCAACCGTCAGCATCGAACAAGGACAGGTTCCTGCCTCTGAGAATTTCCCATCCACTTGAATTCACACAGGCTCTTATAATTATTGGTGGAGGATGGGGAGAAAACACAGACTGACAGGTAAATGTCAATTTAATTGCGGTGACTTGTCCTCATCTTCTTTTCTCTCAATGGAGTTGAAATCATGGAGTCTTCGGCTTCATCAAACATGTAAGCTTTGGAGGGAGAGACAGATATAATGAAAGGGTGGGTGTAGCAGGTACATCATTGTTGGTTGGAGGATCAGCAGTGAGAAATGTGTCAAGTGACGCTCCAAAAATAGCTGCATACACCTGTCAATTGCTGATCCTAGAACAAGGCTGAAACTGCGGGCCAGATGTGTCACACACTGGCCACGCCTGGTTTAGTAAAGGAGAAAATAATCCCAATATATCACTTGATGCTGCCATGATGACATGAGTTTGACACCTCTGTCCTAGAACAGAGGTCAGCAACCTGCGGCTCTGGAGCTGCATGTGGCTCTTTCATCCCTCTGCTACATCTCCCTGTCACTGGTTGGCACCACAATTTTGCATGGAGCTTCCGGATTTGGGGAGGGGAAGCACAACATGCCAGGAAGAGACTCTATGGCAAGGGGTGGGCTTTCTGGTTGGCTCCACAACTGATAGCGCTTTTTGTTAGGACAGGTAGAGGGAAAAGGAGGCTGCACTAGGAGGAGACTCTATGGTAGGGGAACTGGACTTTCAGTCGGCTCCAGAATTGAATGGGGGGTTTCCAATTAGGACCTTGGTGGCTCTTTGAGTGTTTAAGGTTGCTGATCCCTGATGTAGAAAAATGGTGCTTGGCTTAGTTTCAGCACCTTAGACAGCTCTCCAAGCAAAGACTGGTCAAGGACTGCAACAGGAGACAATGGCTTAGCCATGATTAGTTGAAATATGTCTTCTTCCATTAGTACAATGTCCCAGTGCTTTCAGCCAGGGCTTGAAAGCTTTAAGGAAGTCTAAGAGAGTAGAGACCTTCCATATACTAGAAGGCAAGCTGCCCCATAGGGCATGGATTGCCAAGGTGAAAGAATGCTTCCTAGCTCCCATAAGGGTTGCAATATTCAGGAGAATGGACCAAGAGAGTGCCCACCCTATCTGATCTGGTAGGACAGTTAGATATCCTTAGGGAAAGGTGGTCCCATAGGTAAAGGTACCCCTCGCACATATGTGCTAGTCATTCCTGACTCTAGGGGGCGGTGCTCATCTCCATTTCAAAGCCGAAGAGCCAGCACTGTCCGAAGACGTCTCTGTGGTCATGTGACCAGCATGACTAAATGCTAAAGGTGCACAGAACGCTGTTACCTTCCCACCAAAGGTGGTTCCTATTTTTCTACTTGCATTTTTATGTGCTTTCGAACTGCTAGGTTGGCAGAAGCTGTGACAACTAACGGAAGCTCACTCCGTTATGCAGTGCTAGGGATTCGAACCACTGAACTGCCGACCTTTCTGATTGACAAGCTCAACCTCTTAGCCACTGAGCCACCACGTCTCAGACAAGATAGAATAATAATATTGGAATGGATCCGTTGGAGGTCTTCTAATCCAAAGCCCTCTGCTCAAGGCAGGAGCCTTATCCGATTCTAATCCAATAGTTGTTTATTTTGACTTGCATCCCTGATACCAATTGCCTCTTTGCCATCCAATCAGAGGACCTATTGTTTTGGGGGCTTTTCACATTTCTTATATATTTAAAGGCACTTTTTCAAATTATTTTTGGCATTTGTTGCAAGTCTTAGTTCATTCTGAGCCCTAATATCTTTTACAGAATAAGTCACAGTTGGCTTGATTCATAAAAGAGATTTTATGAAAACCAGAGCTTACAGACCATAACAACTGGATTCCTGCAACACATTAAGCCCCAAAGAGAGTGCTGCTTGGATTAGCATGGTGTTTGAACCCAATCAAGGCATTCACACTTGCTGATGCCCAACTGCCTCCAAGGGGATTGCTAATGATTTCCTTGGATTATTCCAGATGATTAGGGCTAAGGAAAATTGTTCCATGCCTCTGAGGGCACCTGGGTAGAGTATGTTGCTAGAAAATACTTTTGAACAAGAAAGAAATTGCATTTCTTAGATGTTTCTTGCATGTGCTGATAAATCGCCCCCTCTGTGTCCATTCTGATTCCCTTCTTAACTATAATATTTATTTTTAAAAAGCACATGTGGATAGTGTTGTGAGAGGAAACAGGAATAGTGACAATTATTCATATTTATTTATTTATTTATTTATTTATTTATTTATTTATTTATTTATTTATTTATTTGTCAAAAGGTACAAGGAAACAAGTATGAAAACACATGAAAAAATGGCACAAATAAATGGATAAAAATAAGCAAAAAATAGCCATAAACACATAAAGAGTACATATAAATGGGGACAGTGGGACAGGGATGGTAGGCATGCTGGTGCGCTTATGCACGCCCTCTTCGGGACCTCTTAAGAAATGTGTAAGGTCCACAGTAGACAACTTAAAGTAAAAGGTTTGGGGGTTAGAGGAACTAACAATAGGATCAGGTAGGTTGTTTCACACATTTACTACTCTATGGCTGAAATCATTTTTCCTTCAATCAAGATTAGAATGGATTACATTCTATTGATAGTCCTTGTGTGATAGCAGTTGAAGTAAAAGTAGTTATCAAAGATAAAATCTTTCCAAGGAGCAAATGGAGATCACTAAGCAGGAAGTTCGGAATTAAATCTTTTTGTAGGATGACAGAATGGAAGGGACGGAAGGAAGCTAGGAGATCATCTGGTTCAGGGATCTATTATAAGCAACCTGATGACAGGACTATCAACCGTCCATTTCTTGCAAGAAAAGATCACCGCCTTCTGAGGCAGTTTGTTCCCTTGTTGAATGAACAATGGGAAAATTCACCCTCCAGATTTGAGGTCTTAATGTGTTTCTCAGCAAGTTTCAGATTGTGTGAACTTCAACTCCCAGAATTCCCCAGCCAGCATGGGGAGAAATACTACTTTATGGAATCTATGGTGCCATAAAGGTTTGTCCAAAGCTTTAACTTTCCAAATAGTCAGATTAACAAATTAACAGAGTTGGAAGGAAGCTTGTGGGTCATCTAGTCCAACCCCCTGCTCAAGCAGGAGACCCTACACCATTTCTGACAAATAGCAGTCCAATCTCTTCTTTGAAATCTCAAGTGATAAAACTCCCACAACTTCCGGAGGCAACTTCTGTTCCATTGGTTGATTGTTCTCATTGTCAGAAAGTTCCTCCTTATTTCCAAGATGAATCTCTCCTTGATCAGTTTCCATCCATTGTTCCTTTTTTGGCCTTCAGGTGCTTTAGACCCCTTCCTCTCTGTGGCAGCCCCTCAAAATTGGAACCGTGGTCTCATGTCTCCCCTGGTCCTTCTCTTCACTAGACTAGCCATGCCCAGTTCCTGCAACCGTTCTTCATATTTTTTATCCTCCAGTCCCATAATCATCTTGGTTGCTCTTTTCCGCACTTTTTCTAGAGTTTCAACATCTTTTTTATAGTGTGGTGAGATAGTCCTAGAACATTAATTTTTGTTAGACACTGATCAACATCAAACAATGTGGGAGGAAATTACCCTGAATCTGTATCAGTTTGTTTAGTGCTAATGCTCTGCATGCTCACCCCTTGTTGAAATCAATGCAGATTTTACACTCTTTTACACTTTTACAGCTAAATTGGAGTGCATCAGGCTGCAATTAGAAGTTCAGTTTGGATAACTTGTTCAGCTTGAATAAAAATATCGACAAGGGTGCAGATTTATCTAAAGTCTCCCAGGGTCGCTCGATGTATCAAGTCAGAAAGTTGTTTCACCTTTAGGCTGCTTTGTCAATTAGGTTATTTTTTTCTTCTTTTTATTTTGAAGAAACCTAAACAAAATTCTAATCTGTAGTATAATGGTGTTTGGGCAAAACACTCCACCCACAGCAGCAGTGTCAGTCTGTTTAGGAAATAACACATGGAAGTTGGATCGTACCAAATGAAAAGATTGAAGGGGACATTGTTGAGAAGGATAAATTTTCAGAGGCCTCTTTGAATTGGAAGAATTCCAGCTTCTTGTTAATCCTCTGGCTCTAATGAGGCCACAAATACATGTGGTTGTGTTGTGTAGCAGCCCAGCCCATTTCTGGCTATAAGCTAGTAAAGGATTGGCCTCCATTGGATTTTGCTGTGTCATCTTTGGGCTTGGATCTGATGTCAAGGCAGAAAGAAACAGAGTCAGGTTACAATCAACCATCCAAACCAAAGAAGAATCAGTGTACTTCAAGACATGGGGAAGATTTTATAATTGGTTAGAGAAAGGAATCTAGAAAAGAAAGCAAGAGAGAGATACAGAACCCAGAATGAGATATAGAGGGGCAAAAATAGCTAGGACATGATAATAAAGAAAAAGGAATAAGAAAGGATAAGCATAAAATTATAACAGGGCTTGTGAGAATACCATCCCTAAAACACACCAGGTGAGAGTTGAAAATAGATAACCACAATAACAGAAAAGGAAAGGAAGAGAGGAGGAGAGGAGAGGAAAGGGGGAGAAGAAAGGAAGAGGAAAGGAGAGGAAGGAGGAAAAGGATAGAAAGAGAAGGAGAGAGGGTAGGAGGAGGAAGAGGCAGAGATGAGTAGGGGAGAGGCAAGGGAAGAAGGAAAGGGAAAGGAGAGGAGTTAGGAAGAAAGTAGAGAAGGGAGGGAGAATGAATAGAAAAGAAAAAATAGGCTGGTGATAATACAAAATAGCATAGGGGATGGTAAGCAAAGCAACCCAGAATGTATATCTCAACCTTTTATATGGAAAAATATATGCAAAAGTGATAAAGATAAACAAGAACAATAACTATGTGAAGGTATACCTGTAACTATATATAAGAGAATAAAAATGAAACCTTATTTTTTAAAAAACCAACCAACCTAAGAGGGGGAAATACAGATTTGTAACTCAGATAAAGTGTGTGATTCAAACACAGCTATGAGCGTTTGGGTTGCCCACAACATTCCTGAAATCCTGAAGCCTTTGCAAAATCTCCGAGAGCAACAGCTGTTCTCTGCCTGAAGATGAGATGTTCTAAGGGTTTCCTGCATCTTAGAAACACCGTGACATTGTTGTGCACAAGACAGTCTCAAACCAGCTGTAACTGTTTGAGTTTGTTGTCATGTTGTCCTTTTCTCTCCCCAAAAGGGGATTCCCGTTTCAAATAACATTTGTCAGCTGCCTGCTAGGAGTGATGGTTGTGAGTAAATGAAAATGAAATCTGCCTTTTTTTCACTTGCAAAAACACCCAGAGGTTCCTTTATCCCCTCAATAAAATAAGTTTTGGGGCCCGCCAGTGGCCAGCAGAGCTGGCAGCAGATTCAGACAGTGAGGAGTTTGGAGAGGAATCTGGGTCAGTCCTAGAGTCTGGGGAAGGCTCTGATGAGGACTCTGTATCGGAGGCAGAGAGAGGGCAGCGCCCTATGCCAGTTATCAGCTGCCTTCAGAGTCAGACGTCAGTCAGGCAGACGAATAGCTGGAGCCTGTTTCCAGTTTGCGCATGCGCAGAGTTGCCAGATGAAGGGAATGGCTAAAGAACAGGGGTCAAATTGGGAGTAAGGCAGGGGTGAAATCCAGCAGGTTCTGACAGGTTCTGGAGAACCGGTAGTGGACATTTTGAGTAGTTTGGAGAACTGGCAAATACCACCTCTGACTGCCCCAGAGTGGGGAGGGAATTTTGCAGTATCTTTCTCTTGCCCCGCCCACCAAGCCACCTCCACAGAACTGGTAGTAAAAAAGATTGAATTTCACCACTGGAGTAAGGCCACAGGTGGACAGTGAATGGCTCCCCGCTGAGGAAATAAAAGAGGAGCAAAAGGGGAGTGGAGTTTGCAGGAGACAATTATTTGCTTAATTGGTTCGTGACTCCTTGCCAAGTTTTGCAGAGATCAGCCTGGCAGTTCTCCAAGCCAGATAACGTCTGTGACTGTAAATCCTCCCTTGAAAGACTTTGCTGGATGTGAATGAGCAGAATTCACAGTAAATTAATAAAAAGGGTTTTTGTCGGATCAAGGAATATGCTTCCTGCTCTTGGGAAGCCTCAGTCAGAACAGTAAAGGTGTGCTCTCACTACATAGTTTGCTTTCTGGCCCAGTCTGCGATAACAATTTTCCATTTTGTTATTTTTTTTTTAAAAAAAGCTGAATTTTAATTAATATGCTCATAGACAAAAATGAGGCTCGATGGTTAAAGGGTTTATCATTTCAACAGCCTGATTAAACCCCTTAGAGCGAGCTTCCTCTTCAGGCAATGCTTCAGATACCCTCTTAATAGCATCGCTTCCATTCTCCTTTTCTGAAGGAAAAAGCCCCAATAAGGAGCAAAATAATTTCCAAGCCTTGCAGAGATTTAAGGCATCACTTGGCCTTCCTTTTGCCTTTAACCCCCCTCCGCCAACCAATATTCAAAAATTCAGGTGGTCCTTGACTTACGGCCATAATTGAGCCCAGAATTTATGTTGCTAAGCACTTTGTTAAGTGAGTTTTGCCCCATTTAATGCCTTTTTATTGGCTACATGTGTTAAGTGAATCACTGCAGCTGTTAAATTAGTAACATGGTTGTTAAGTGAATCTGGCTTCCCCATCAACTTTGCTGGCCAGAAGGTCACAAAAGACAACCACATGACACTGTGACCGTCATAAATATGAGTCAGTTGCCAAGTGTCCAAATTTTGATCCCCAGATCATGGGGATGCTGGAAAGGTAACTGAAAAATGGTTGTGTCACTTTTTTCAGAACAGTTGTAACTTTGAACAATCACTAAATGAACTGTCATAAGTTGAGGACTACCTGTTTTCACTCTTCAACATGATTATTACAAGTTGCCCTCGACTTATGACCATTTATTGACTGTCTGAGGATACAACAGTTGTCCTTGCACTTATGGTCGTTGCAGCATCCCCATAGTCATGTGATCAAAATCCAGGTGCTTGGCAGCTGATATGTATTTACAACAGTTGTAACATCCTAGCAATTTGCCCAGCTGGCCTCTAACAAGTAAAGTCAATAGGAGAAGTTGGATTCACTTAACAGCTATGTGATTCACTTAACAATTGCAGTGGAAAAATGGGATAGTAAAATTGTCCTGACTCACTTAACAACTACTGTTGTTTAGCAACGGAAATTCTGTTCCCAGTTGTGTTTGGACATTAATGACTACCTACAATATCTCAACAGCTCTATTGGATGGAAGCTTTAAAAGGTGGTCCACCTTTTCTGAAGATCTTTTTGATTTGTTCAGGATTTGCAATCTGGACTCCCCAATTCTCTAAAGCATGCAACACTCCAATAGCAATAGCGCTTAGACTTATATACTGCTTCACAGTGCTTTACAGCCCTCTCAAAGTGGATTACAGCCTATTGGCCCCAACAATCTGGGTCCTCATTTGACCCACCTTGGAAGGATGGAAGGCTGAGTCAACCTGGAGCGGGTCAGGCTCAAACTCCTGGCAGCCGGCAGAATTAGCCTGCAATAGTGCAGTCTAAGAACTGTGCTCCTTATGGTGGCATAGAGATTGTGGGATGATTTGCTTCACTGAAGAGGTCACAGTTTGGTTTGCATGATGAAACACTACTCACGCTTAGTATGTTGCATGAATCCAACTAGGACAAAGAGAAGAAGAGGCAGGAGTGGCCATGTTGCTCTATTCTCCAGCTGACTTCAGCCTGCCACCAACGCTGCCACTGCAGGCCAGTGGTGGGATACAACCGGTACGCCCCTGCTGGTGCCTGCTGGGAGCACCAGGTACTGTTCTGGTATGGTGCTCGGGAGGGCCCATCTGGCTGCCCCTGCTCCTTACCTGTATTTGAGCTGTTCGGGGCTTCTGTGCACTTGCACGAAGCGTACGGCACCTGCATGACACTCCACCGAGCAGCACGCATGTGCGCACATGTGGTGGATGCCTGGCTCTGTTGCACCATACTGGTTGCAAGGGGATCCAGAACCCACCAACTGCTGCAGGCCCACAGAAGTTGGGAGTAAATCTCTCCTGCTGGCAGATCGTAGTCAGGTTTGTCATTCTCCAGCCCTGGTTACTGTAGCAACCAATGCGTACACATCCTTCCATCACTAACAGGATGAGCTGAATGAAAACATATCTGCCTTGCACAAAGGGCTTTGGAATTATGCAAAGGTGGGGAAAGTGTCGTTTCACACCAGGAATTCATTTTTAGCAGATGAAGACAAAGTCTGCAGAGACAGGAGCCTGGGATATCTGGAGAGTATTGGTCCAAAATTCAAAATGGCGGCTGTGGCAGCTGGACCAACCTCTGGCCATTCTTAAGTGCATCGTGATGCATATAAAAAGAATGCAGAGGTTTGTTTGCACCATTGGAACAGCCATCTGGACTTTCTTGATCATACCTTGCCAACATCCCTGATAAGAAA